>NW_021822929.1:40993-85717 GCF_901001165.1 Salmo trutta | reverse complement strand
CCTTGGAAGAAATCTAAAAGGAGTGACTGTAACCACCATTATTCCTTTTAGTTTGGTTTTTACCACCAGAGAAACATGGGGTTCTGGGTAACATGGGGTTCTGGGTAACATGGGGTTCTGGGTAACATGGGGTTCTGGGTAACATGGGGTTCTGGGTAACATGGGGTTCTGGGTAACATGGGGTTTTGATTATTTTAAGAGAGTAGCTCAATTACGTCTGTTTGTGTTGCAGCTATTACTTTTAGCTTTTGTCTTCATGTTTTTATATTATTTAGTGTCTCTTAGATTCTTTATGTTATTTAGTGTCTCTTAGATTCTTTGTCTTATTTAGTGTCTCTTTGATTCTTTATCTTATTTAGTGTCTCTTAGATTCTTTATCTTATTTAGTGTCTTAGATTCTTTATCTTATTTAGTGTCTCTTAGATTCTTTATCTTATTTAGTGTCTTAGATTCTTTATCTTATTTAGTGTCTCTTAGATTCTTTATCTTATTTAGTGTCTCTTAGATTCTTTATCTTATTTAGTGTCTTAGATTCTTTATCTTATTTAGTGTCTCTTAGATTCTTTATCTTATTTAGTGTCTCTTAGATTCTTTATCTTATTTAGTGTCTCTTAGATTCTTTATCTTATTTAGTGTCTCTTAGATTCTTTATCTCATTTAGTGTCTCTTAGATTCTTTATCTTATTTAGTGTCTCTTAGATTCTTTATCTTATTTAGTGTCTCTTAGATTCTTTATCTTATTTAGTGTCTCTTAGATTCTTTATCTTATTTAGTGTCTCTTAGATTCTTTATCTTATTTAGTGTCTCTTAGATTCTTTATTTGAAGTGTTTCCATTATTAGTTCATGTATTATTATAATCATCTGGTCATTCTTGGTATTTTGAAACATTTTTCTCAAGTCATTTTGGTTTGTTGTTGTTGTTGTTTACCTTATTATTGATTATGATGTAGATTATTTGTTTTAGTAGTATATTGATTATTGATTATGATGTAGATTATTTGTTTTAGTAGTATATTGATTATTGATTATGATGTAGATTATTTGTTTTAGTAGTATATTGATTATTGATTATGATGTAGATTATTGTTATGATGTTGTTAGTAATATATAGATAATGATGTTATTGATTATAAATGTTATGATATTGATTATTGATTATGATGTAGATTATTGTTATGATGTTTCTCTCTAAACTGCCATGTAATCAACTGAATGCTTTTAATAAACTGACAGGCTGTCAGTCTTGTGTGATTCCCCTCTTGGACAGACTACAACATACAGTATGAATTAACTGAGATCAGTCTTGTGTGATTCCCCTCTTGGACAGACTACAACATACAGTATGAATTAACTGAGATCAGTCTTGTGTGATTCTCCTCTTGGACAGACTACAACATACAGTATGAATTAACTGAGATCAGTCTTGTGTGATTCTCCTCTTGGACAGACTACAACATACAGTATGAATTAACTGAGATCAGTCTTGTGTGATTCTCCTCTTGGACAGACTACAACATACAGTATGAATTAACTGAGATCAGTCTTGTGTGATTCTCCTCTTGGACAGACTACAACATACAGTATGAATTAACTGAGATCAGTCTTGTGTGATTCCCCTCTTAGACAGACTACAACATACAGTATGAATTAACTGAGATCAGTCTTGTGTGATTCCCCTCTTAGACAGACTACAACATACAGTATGAATTAACTGAGATCATTCTTGTGTGATTCTCCTCTTGGACAGACTACAACATACAGTAAGAATATCATGCTGAAACCCTCATTGCCAAGTGTGTGTGTGTGCGTGTGCGTGTGTGTGTGTGTGTGTGTGCGTGTGCGTGTGTGTGTGTGTGTGTGTGTGTGTTCAGAACTCTAGTGGTATTAAAACATGATCTGACTAGGTAGTGTCCACTCCAGTACATGTGTAGTGTAGGATGTGTATCTGTGTACTCCAGTACATGTGTAGTGTAGGATGTGTGTCTGTGTACTCCAGTACATGTGTAGTGTAGGATGTGTGTCTGTGTACTCCAGTACATGTGTAGTGAAGGATGTGTGTCTGTACTCCAGTACATGTGTAGTGTAGGATGTGTGTCTGTGTACTCCAGTACATGTGTAGTGTAGGATGTGTGTCTGTGTACTCCAGTACATGTGTAGTGTAGGATGTGTGTCTGTGTACTCCAGTACATGTGTAGTGTAGGATGTGTGTTGATGCCTAAAGAGACTCTGTGTTTAACACACTTCAACCAGACGACTGTAGAAGCTTCTGTTTTATTGAAGAACAGCCGTTGTCTCCATTGAACACAATGTTGTGGTCAAGGTAGTTGTTTTATGACTGACTGAAAGAGGAAGACTTTCAGAGTATTTCTTGGTTGGTCAAATGTTGGTTGGCTGAATGTTGGGTCTCGTTGGTTGGTCATTGGCTTGATGGCTGAATGTCAGGTTTGTTGAACATAGATCCTTGTTGATAGCCTGTTAGTTCTCATTAGGTTGTATTTTGGTGGTTTTTGGTTAGACTGGTTCCTAGGAGGAGGAAGAGGAAGAGGAGGCTGAGCTGTGACAGTTTGACATCAGTCTCCTGTTACCTGCTGAGAGAGAGAGAGAGAGAGAGAGAGAGAGAGAGAGAGAGAGAGAGAGAGAGACAGAGAGAGAGAGAGAGAGAGAGACAGAGAGAGAGAGAGAGAGATGTATGAAATATTTGCTGTACATAGCATCCTAAGACACACACTGTTCCCTATTTAGTGTACTACTTTTGACCAAGTCTCTGGCCAAAGTAGTGTACAATGTAGGGAATAGGCTGCCATTTGGGACGCACACCAGCTAAAGTACATCACCAAGCAGTATCTACCTCTGGTACCAAACATCTTCATGTAACAGTTAGTGCAGTAGGGTTTCTCATCATGCTGAAACACAAAGCACAGAAAACATCTTAGTTCATGAGATACATAGATACACACATACATGTAGATAGACGGACAGACAGACAGACAGACCTTCTGCACCCCACCTCCCTCACTCCCTCCCCACACTACCCCTCCATGTCTTCGTACCTCAGCATGTTGTCCTGGGGTCAGCTGTCTCTGACACTGTTGACACTATCTTTCCCTCCACTTCTCCATCTCTCCCCCCTCACTCCCCCTTCCCTTCCCTCTCTCCCCTCCCCTTCTCTCCCTGACTCACTCTCTCTCCCCCTTCCCTCTCTCCCCTCTCCCTCCTACGTCTCCCCCCTACGCTATACTCCCCTCCCTCCCCCTTCCCTCTCTCCTCCTCTTCCCTCCCTCCCTCTCTCTCCATACCTCAGCATGTTGTCCTGGGGTCCCCCTTCTCTCCCTCCTCCTCTTCCCTCCCTCCCTCTCTCTCCATACCTCAGCATGTTGTCTTGGGGTCCCCCTTCTCTCCCTCCTCCTCTTCCCTCCCTCCCTCTCTCTCCATACCTCAGCATGTTGTCCTGGGGTCCCCCTTCTCTCCCTCCTCCTCTTCCCTCCCTCCCTCTCTCTCCATACCTCAGCATGTTGTCCTGGGGTCCCCCTTCTCTCCCTCCTCCTCTTCCCTCCCTCCCTCTCTCTCCATACCTCAGCATGTTGTCCTGGGGTCCCCCTTCTCTCCCTCCTCCTCTTCCCTCCCTCCCTCTCTCTCCATACCTCAGCATGTTGTCCTGGGGTCCCCCTTCTCTCCCTCCTCTTCCCTCCCTCCCTCCCTCTCTCTCTCTCCATACCTCAGCATGTTGTCCTGGGGTCCCCCTTCTCTCCCTCCTCCTCTTCCCTCCCTCCCTCTCTCTCCATACCTCAGCATGTTGTCCTGGGATCCCCCTTCTCTCCCTCCTCCTCTTCCCTCCCTCCCTCTCTCTCCATACCTCAGCATGTTGTCCCGGGGTCAACTGTCTCTGACACTGTTGACACTTCAGACACAGAGGGTGGTAGTCCCGCCCCAATGACCTCTTCTTCTCACCTGGACCAATGGGGAGAGAGGATAGCAAGGGTTAGAGGTCAAATGTCTGTCATGGACCAATCTGGTTAGAGGATACCAGGGGTTAGAGGTCAAATATCTGGCATGGACCGATGGGGTTGGAGGATACCAGGGGTTAAATAAAAAATTGAATCAAATCAAATTGTATTTGTCACATGCGCTGAATACAACAGGTGTAGTAGACCTTACAGTGAAAATCAGAATACAACAGGTGTAGTAGACCTTACAGTGAAATGCTGAATACAACAGGTGTAGTAGACCTTACAGTGAAATACTGAATACAACAGGTGTAGATCTTACAGTGAAATACTTACTTACAAGCTCTTAACCAACATAGCTTTAAGAAGTTTTGAGAAAAAAATGTTTTAAATTAAAAAATATATGTTTAAGTTCTAAATAATTAAACAGCAGCAGTAAAATAACAATGTGGAGGCTATATTGGGGTACCGTTACAGAGTCAATGTGAGGTGGCACCGGTTAGTGGAGGTAATTGAGGTAATATGTAGGGAGAGTTAAAGTGACTATGCATAGATAGTAAACAGAGAGTAGCAGCAGTGTAAAAGAGAGGTCTGGTGGTCATTTGATTAGATGTTCAGGAGTCTGATGGTTTGGGGGTAGAAGCTGATAAGGAGCCTTTTGGTCCTAGACTTGGTGATCCGGTACCACTTGCCGTGCGGTAGAAGAGAGAACAGTCTATGACTAGGGTGACTGGTGTCTTTCACAATTTGTAGGGCCTTCCTCTGACTCCGCCTGGTATAGAGGTCCTGGATGGCAGGAAGCTTGGCCCCGGTGATGTACTGGGCCGTACGCACTACCCTCTGTAGTGCCTTGCTCTCGATGGTGCAGCTGTAAAAGCTTTTGAGGATCTGAGGACCCATGCCAAATCTTTTCAGTCTCCTGAGGGGGAATAGGCGTTGTCATGCACTCTTCACGACTGTCTTGGTGTGCTTGGACCATGTTAGTTTGTTGGTGGCTTCGACACCAAGGAACTTGATGCTCTCAACCTGCTCCACTACAGCCCCGTCGATGAGAATAGGGGCGTGCTCGGTCCTCCTTTTCCTGTAGTCCACAATCATCTCCTTTGTCTTGATCGCGTTGAGGGAGAGGTTGTTGTCCTGGCACCACAAGTCTCTGACCTCCTCCCTATAGGCTGTCTCATCGTTGACGGTGATCAGGCCTACCACTGTTGTGTCATCGGCAAACTTGATGATGGTGTTGGATTCGTGCCTGGCTCGACAGTCATGAGTGAACAGGGAGTACAGGAGGGGTCTGAGCACGATCCCCTGAGGGGCCCCCGTTTTGAGGATCAGCATGGCGGATGTGTTGTTACCTACCCTTACCACCTGGGGGTGGCCCGTCAGAAAGTCCAGGATCCAGTTGGAGAGGGAGGTGTTCAGTCCCAAGATCTGCACTGTGACTTGAGAGTTAGCCACCGTGCTTCTACACCTGTTTGAGGTTTTAGGCTGGGTTTCTGTACAGCGCTTTGAGATATCAGCTGATGTAAGAAGGCTATACAAATACATTTGATTTGATTTGATTTACCAGTTAGGTTCCTGTTAGAGTTGCTAAGCTACCAGTAATTTACCAAAATTACTGGAATCTTCTATGGTAACTTTGGGAATTTATACTTGAGTAAAAATGTATTCCTATATATTGTGTCTGTGTCTATATTGTCCAATAGATAATTAATGAAAAAAGCATCTAATCAACAACAGCATTATTTTTATTAACTCCAACTATTCACTTATTTAACAACTGACATCAGTTTGGCTCCAACACATTTACAACAAAGACATTCTGACAGTAAAATAAATACAAGTGTAAAAACATATAAAGAATATTTCATGCTGAGACCCTCATATTAAACACCAATGATATTTACTGAGTTTATGGGTTATATTAAGGTTAATGATTGTAATATATATTTTTTTTTAAACAATCTTATTTAATTATTGTATATTTCACATGTGATAAGACCACACAGAGGACCAGAGATAATTACAGACTCATGTGATAAGACCACACAGAGGACCAGAGATAATTACAGACTCATGTGATAAGACCACACAGAGGACCAGAGATAATTACAGACTCATGTGATAAGGCCACACAGAGGACCAGAGATAATTACAGACTCATGTGATAAGACCACACAGAGGACCAGAGATAATTACAGACTCATGTGATAAGGCCACACAGAGGACCAGAGATAATTACAGACTCATGTGATAAGGCCACACAGAGGACCAGAGATAATTACAGACTCATGTGATAAGGCCACACAGAGGACCAGAGATAATTACAGACTCATGTGATAATCTTAAGCACAAAAAGACCACCAGATGTAATTTGATCAAATTCCCCCTAAAATGTAAATGTTACCAAAATTCTGGTAGTTTCCTGGTAAACATAGACATTTTCCAATAATATACCTTTCATTTGCAACCCTAGTTCCTGTACCGGATATATGCAAATAATGCAAGTCCCTAAAGGAAAGGAAGGCAAGTTGGTATTTGAACAAAGCCGAAGTGTGAGAGACCAGTCTGCTGTCTCATGTCAATTGAGGACATAGGAAAGGAGCCCAGGTGAAAGGAAGCCAGGTTAGATTATAGGAACCCAGCCTCTGAAGGAAAGGAAGCCACGTTAGACTATAGGAACCCAGCCTCTGAAGGAAAGGAAGCCAGGTTAGACTATAGGAACCCAGACAACAAAGGAAAGGAAGCCAGGTTAGACTATAGGAACCCAGCCTCTGAAGGAAAGGAAGCCACGTTAGACTATAGGAACCCAGCCTCTGAAGGAAAGGAAGCCAGGTTAAACTATAGGAACCCAGCCTCTGAAGGAAAGGAAGCCAGGTTAGACTATAGGAACCCAGCCTCTGAAGGAAAGGAAGCCAGGTTAGACTATAGGAACCCAGCCTCTGAAGGAAAGGAAGCCAGGTTAGACTATAGGAACCCAGCCTCTGAAGGAAAGGAAGCCAGGTTAGACTATAGGAACCCAGCCTCTGAAGGAAAGGAAGCCAGGTTAGACTATAGGAACCCAGCCTCTGAAGGAAAGGAAGCCAGGTTAGACTATAGGAACCCAGCCTCTGAAGAAAAGGAAGCCAGGTTAGACTATAGGAACCCAGCCTCTGAAGAAAAGGACACTAGGTTAGACTATAGGAACCCACCCTCTGAAGGAAAGGAAGCCAGGTTAGACTATAGGAACCCAGCCTCTGAAGAAAAGGAAGCCAGGTTAGACTATAGGAACCCAGCCTCTGAAGAAAAGGACACTAGGTTAGACTATAGGAACCCAGCCTCTGAAGGAAAGGAAGCCAGGTTAGACTATAGGAACCCAGCCTCTGAAGAAAAGGAAGCCAGGTTAGACTATTGGAACCCAGCCTCTGAAGGAAAAGAGCCCAGTTTAGGGTGTTGGAACTTATCCCAGGATGAAAAGAAGGCTGGTTAGAAAGGAAAGGACACCAGGTTAGAGTATTGGAGAGTAGCTGGTGTGTTACAGAACAGTCTGCTTCCTCAGAGAAGACACTTCCTGTTGTCTGTGTGTGAGTCATGACAGACTGTTCAGAGCATGGAGACACACACACACACACACACACACACACACACACACACACACACACACACACACACGGAGACATATACACACACACACACACACACACACACACACACATACACGGAGACATATACACACACACACACGGAGACATACACGCACACACACACACACACACACACACACACACACACACACACACATGGAGACATACACACACACACACACACACACACGGAGACATATACACACACACACACACACACACACGGAGACATACACCCACACACACACACACACACACACACACACACACACACACACACACACACACATGGAGACATACACACACATACACACACATACACACACACACACACACACACGGAGACATACACACACACACACACACACACACACACACACAGAGACATACACACACACACACACAATATAGCAAAGGTATAACGATTGAGTCTAGAAAAGATTTGCGAGCGAACGATGCCTCTCAAAAACCTGTCCTAACAATCTGTCATCTCTGACCCACTGTATGACACTGCAAACACACACACACACACACACACACACACACACACGCTGCACTCACCAAAGTAGACGGGTTTCCCACAGATGGGACAGTAGCCCACCATGATAGATGATATTCCTGACACAGTTATTTATCAGACAGGAAGTGTGTACGTAGAGAGTGTAAAATGGAGAAAGTGTGTGTAGAGAGAGAGAATGTGTGTGTGAGAGAGTGTGTAGAGAAAAGGTGTGTGTGTGTCAGAGAGATGTACAGGAAATAGGTTCAACTGTGTGAATGTGGCGTGTTGTGATGACAGAACCAGGATGTGGTGAGTACCTTGTCACAGCAAGACAAAGAAACATCACTTCAAAAGAAAATACTAGATCAACAAATTGGTGTCACTGGTAAAACTATATATACATATATACATACATATATACATCTAGTCCCACATCAGGTGGGACTAGATCTGGGCTGTTATGACTGAACAGAACATCAGGTGGGACTAGATCTGGACTGTTATGACTGAACAGAACATCAGGTGGGACTAGATCTGGACTGTTATGACTGAACAGAACATCAGGTGGGACTAGATCTGGACTGTTATGACTGAACAGAACATCAGGTGGGACTAGATCTGGACTGTTAAACAGAACATCAGGTGGGACTAGATCTGGACTGTTAAACAGAACATCAGGTGGGACTGTCTTCTCTTGAGAGCCAGGTCTGCCTATGGCGGCCTTTCTCAATAGCAAGGCTATGCTCACTGTGTCTTTACATACTCAAAGCTTTCCTTCCTTTTTGGTCAGTCACAGTGGTAAGGTATTTGTGTTCTCTCTGTTTAGGGCCAAATAGCATTCTAGTTTGCTCAGTTTTTTTGTTAATACTTTCTGATGTGTGAAGTAATTATCTTTTTGTTTTATCATGATTTGGTGGGGTCTAATTGTGTTGCTGTCCTGGGTCTCTGTTGGGTCCATTTGTGTTCGTGAACAGAGCCCCAGGACCAGCTTGCTTAGGGGACTCTTCTCCAGGTTCATCTCACACATTTCAGTTGAAGGCATTCCGTTGTACAACTGACTAGGTATCTCCCTTTTCCTCTCTGTAGGTGATGGCTTTGTTATGGAAGGTTTGGGAATCGCTTCCTTTTAGGTGGTTGTAGGGGGCAGTATTTTGACGTCCGCGTGACCAAAGTTAACTGCCTGTTACTCAGGCCCAGAAGCTAGGATATGCATATTAGATTTGGATAGAAAACACTAAAGTTTCTAAAACTGTTAAAATAATGTCTATGAGTATAACCAGAACTGATATAGTAGGCGAAACCCCGAGAACAAACCATCCCAAGAAAAATAAAATTCAGCCTACCACTGATTTCAATGGCTGTCATTTTTATTATGAGGCAAAATCCTCCCACATTGCACTTCCTAGGGCTTCCACTAGATGTCAACAGTCTTTAGAAAGAGTTTCAGGCTAATTTTTGGAAAAATTAGCTAGAATTTGTAGTTTTTCTAGGTGGCTCCCATTTTGGCTGTAGTGTTTTCATGCGCGTGGATGAGAGCGCGTCCTTTGTTGTTTATCTCCGGTAAAGACAATAACGATTCTCCGTCTTAAATTTTAGCGTTTATTTGCATATTAGGGTACCTGAGGTTTGATTATAAACGTTGTTTGACTTTGATAGAGGGAAACTGGTGGATTATTGACTGAAGCGCACAAGCTAAACTGAGTTTTTATGGATATAAAGAAGGACATTATCGAACAAAAGGACCATTTGTGGTGTATCTGGAACCTTTTGGAGTGCCAACAGAAGAAGATCATCAAAGGTAAGGCATTTATTATGTCGCTATTTCTGACTTTTGTGGCACACCTGCCTGGTTGAAATATGTTTTTCATGCTTTTGTATGCTGGGCGCTGTCCTCAGATAATTGCATGGTATGCTTTCGTCGTAAAGCCTTTTTGAAATCTGACACAGCGACTGGATTAACCTCTCTAGGGTATGTGGGACGAAATCGTCCCACCAAGTCAACAGCCAGTGGAATCGAGTGGCGCGATATTCAAAAACCTTAGAAATGCTATAACTTCAATTTCTCAAACATATGACTATTTTACACCATTTTAAAGACAAGACTCTCGTTAATCTAACCACATTGTTCGATTTCAAAAAGGCTTTACAACGAAAGCAAAACATTAGATTATGTCAGCAGAGTACCCAGCCAGAAATAATCAGAAACCCATTTTTCAAGCTAGCATATAATGTCACAAAAACCAAATCCACAGCTAAATGCAGCACTAACCTTTGATGATCTTCATCAGATGACACTCCAAGGACATTATGTTATACAATACATGCATGTTTTGTTCAATCAAGTTCATATTTATATCAAAAACCAGCTTTTTACATTAGCATGTGACGTTCAGAACTAGCAAACATACCGAAAACTTCCAGTGAATTTACTAAATTACTCACGATAAACGTTCACAAAGAACATAACAATTATTTTAAGAATTATAGATACAGAACTCCTTTATGCAATCGCTGTGTCAGATTTTAAAATAGCTTTTCGGCAAAAGCACATTTTGCAATATTCTGAGTAGATAGCTCGCCATCACAGGCTAGCTATTTTGACACCCACTAAGTTACCTTTGCTGTTCTTCGTCAGAATGCACTCCCAGGACTTCTACTTCAACCACAAATGTTGTTTTGGTTCAAAATAATCCATAGTTGTGTTCAAATATCCTCTGTTTTGTCCGTGCGTTCAGGTCCCTATCCGAAGGGTGACGCGCTGGCGCATATCGTGACAAAAAAATTCAAAATATTCCATTACCGTACTTCGAAGCATGTCAAACGCTGCTTAAAATCAAATTTTATGCGATTTTTCTCGTAAAATAGCGATAATATTCCGACCGGGAGACGTCGTTTTTGTTCAAAGACTCAAAGAAGAAAATGGACTCTTCACATGCACGCGCACCCCCGTGCCATTGTTCTCAGATCGACCACTTTCCATATCCCCTACTGTTTTTCAGCCAGAGACTGCAGAGTCATCATTCAACGTTCTGGCGCCTTCTGAGAGCCTATGGGAGCCTTAGAAAGTGTCACGTTACAGCAGAGATCCTCTATTTTCCATAAAGAGGCTATAGAAGGCCAAGAAATGGTCTGAGAGGGCACTTCCTGTTTAGAATCTTCTCAGGTTTTGGCCTGCCATATGAGTTCTGTTATACTCACAGACACCATTCAAACAGTTTTAGAAACTTTAGGGTGTTTTCTATCCAAATAAAACAATTATATGCATATTCTAGTTTCTGGGCAGGAGTAATAACCAGATTAAATCGGGTACGTTTTTTATCCGGATGTGAAAATACTGCCCCCTACCCTAGAGTGGTTAACAAGACGTTAGCTTTATTTTGATGTATAACACTTGTATTTTCATGAATGTTAAATATTTATATTTCTGTAATTTGAATTTCGCGCTCTGTAATTTCACCGGATGTTGTCGAGGTGTGCCGCTAGCGGGACGCCTAGCCATAACTTAACGTCTCTTTTCTGGATTTTGATACTTATCAGGAATCAGCCCAATTCCGCTCTGCATGCATTATTTGTTGTTTTACATTGTACACTGAGGATATTTTTGCAGAATTCTGCATGCGGAGTCTCAATTTGGTGTTTGACCAATTTTGTGAATTCTTGGTTGGCTCTCTCTTCTCTCACTCCTCTCTCTGTTTCCTCTTCTCTCTCTCCTCTCTCTCTCTTCTATCTGGTCTCTCTCTTCTCTCCTCTCTCTCTCCTCTCACTCTCTCCTCTCACTCTCTCCTCTCTCTCTTTGTCTCTCTTTGTCTC
The DNA here is from genome assembly GCF_901001165.1 of Salmo trutta. Classification (NCBI taxonomy): domain Eukaryota; kingdom Metazoa; phylum Chordata; class Actinopteri; order Salmoniformes; family Salmonidae; genus Salmo; species Salmo trutta. Next base: position 73,843 of record NW_021822929.1, on the reverse strand, counting down.
TCCTCTCCTCTCTCTCTTCTATCTGGTCTCTCTCTCTCCTCTCTCTTTTTCTCTCTCCTCTCTTTGTTTCTCTCCTCTCCCTCTCTCTACAGCTGGTGAGGACATGGTGGAGTCTGCCCCTCCCCCACCGTTTGAACAAGCCAATGGTAGAGGACGTCAACAGAACCTCTCTTCTCCCCCCTCCCCTCCCCCTCCCCCCACCACATCCATCTCTATTCCCATCCCCCCAGAGCCCTATGACACTCCACCCCCAACCCCCCTATCATTCTAGTCCTCTACCTCTAACCCACTTACCAATCCCCCTTGCCCCACCACCCTACACCCCAAATACCCACGAGACTCCCCATCACACCCCTCTCTCCTCCTTCTCTCTGGTCTATCTCTTCCCTCTGCCCACGCTTTCTCTCTCTCCTGTCTCCTCTTCCTCTCTCTCCCCTCCTCTCCTCCCCAATCTCTCTCTCTCCCCCTTTCTCTCTCCTCTCTCTCCCCTCCTCTCTCTCCCCCGTTCTCTCTCCTCTCCTATCTCTCCCCTTTCTCTCTCCCCATTTCTTTCTCCTCTCTCCTCTCTCTCCCCCTCTCCTCTGCAGCCTCATCTTATGAATATCGGTAGTACACTGGGTGAAGACTTGATCCTTCACGCCTGTCTACGGACGCAGGCTGCCACAGCACATTACTGTGTGTGTGTTTCTGTGGTTTGTGCGTGTGTGTGTGTGTGTGTGTGTGTGCGCGGCGTGTGTGTGTGTGTGTGTGTGTGTGTGTGTGTGTGTGTGTGTGTGTGTGTGTGTGTGTGTGTTGAGAGGGGGGATGTATGTGAAATGAGAGAACAAAACTAAAGGGGAACAAGGTTTAGGAGGTGAGATGTGTGTCTGTGTGGGTTTCACACAACCCATCCTGACATACACACACACACACACACACATACACATATACACACACTCCCAATATGCGTATGATCAGGGGTAAGCAAGGGTGTGATGGGGAGTCTCGCAGTGTTAGGGAAAATTCAAGGAATTCTGCTGAGGAATATTCTAGGAATATTTAAATATTTAATGGAATGTATTCCTGAACAAATCAGAACAACAAATGTTTACACAGATACATACAGTACATAGTCTACACGGTGTATTGATGTAGGATATATTACCCACTATATTACAGTATATTGATGTAGGATATATTACCCACAATATTACAGTATATTGATGAAGGATATATTACCCACAATATTACACTATATTGATGTAGGATATATTACCCACAATATTACAGTATATTGATGTAGGATATATTACCCACAATATTACACTATATTGATGTAGGCTATATTACCCACTATATTACAGTATATTGGTAAAGGCTATAATAGCCACCATATTACAGTGTATTGCTTCAGTATATTGATGTAGGCTATATTACCCACTAAATTACTGTGAATTGCTTCAGTATATTGATGTAGGCTATATTACCCACTAAATTACTGTGCATTGCTTCAAAAATATTGATGTAGGATATATTACCCACTATATTAATGTGTATTACCAATGTATATTGATGTAGGCTATATCTAAGTGATAATGCCTAAGACACCGTTGTTTGTATGATATATTGGTGTGGGTGTTGTTAGGCCAGAGACCAAGTCGAGGGACAGCAAACCTGGTCAATACATCCTCCAGTCACCGGCTTCCAGGGCATTATCACTTTTATATAACGGGTTAACAACATATTCAATTAATGATTAACAATGTTATTTAAATGTTATTTTGATGAATTTATTTATACTATTTCATCCTTCCACAAGTTATAGTCCCGACAAAAATCTAGGGTTGCTACCCAAGCCGGCTGGTCGTTTGTTCTATCGGTTCGTTTGCCAGAGACAGCGACCCAGTCGTCCAGTCTTTTTGTTCTCTATCCATGGATCATGTTCATTACTATGGGACAGCTGGAGATGTAATTTGAATATTGAAACGATGTTGCAAATGTCGGAGAGACAGACAGCAAAATTTATACAAATCTCCGATGTTGAAAACAAAATGTTAGTCTTAAAGACATGTGAGATAATGTCTAGATGCTTTTTATAGTAGAGATCAAGTTTATAAGTTGCTTGGCTGGGCTGATACAGTGGATTGCATCAGATGGAACAGAGTAAATAGGCATTTAAACGACATAGATTTAGCTGGTGGTAACTTGTGGAATAGACAATGGCTTGAATGCGGTTTTAACCAATCAGCATTCAGGATTAGACCCACCATTGTATAATATCCACTACATCACTGTATATTGCTATAGTATTTTGGTGTAGGCTATAGCACCCACTATATTACTGTGTATTGCTACAGTATATTGCCCATTATAATAGGGTATATTACTACAGTATATTGTCCATTATAATAGGTATATTGCTACAGTATATTGTCCATTATAATAGGGTATATTGTTACAGTATATTGTCCATTATAATAGGATATATTGCTACAGAATATTGCCCATTGTAATAGGGTATATTGCTACAATGTGGAGGCTATATACAGGGGGTACCGGTACCGATTCAATGTGGAGGCTATATACAGGGGTACCGGTACCGAGCCAATGTGGAGACCATATACAGGGGGTACCGGTAACGAGTCAATGTGGAGACTATATACAGGGGGTACCGGTACCGAGTCAATGTGGAGACTATATACAGGGGGTACCGGTACTGAGTCAATGTGTGGGGGGTACAGGTTAGTCGAGGTAAATTGTTAGTTTCTGCCAGTGTTTTGATTCACTACATATACACAAGTAGGTGGACACACCTTTAAATTAGTGGATTTGGCTATTTCACACAGCCATGCAATCTCCATAGACAAACATTGGCAGTAGAATGGCCTTACTGAAGAACTCAGTGGCTTTCAATGTGGCACCGTCATAGGATACCACCTTTCCAACAGTCATTTCATCACATTTCTGCCCTGTTAGAGCTGCTCCGGTCAACTGTAAGTGCTGTCATTGTGAAGTGGTAATGTCTAGGAGCAACAACGGCTCAGTGCGAAATGGTAGGCCACACAAGCTCACAGAATGGGACTGCCGAGTGCTGAAGCATGCAGCATGTAAAAATCGTCTGTCCTTCGTTGCAACACTCACAACAGAATTCCAAACTTCCTCTGGAAGCAACATCAGCACAAGAACTGTCCATCGGGAGCTTCATGAAATGGGTTTCCATGGCTGAGCAGCACACAAGCCTAAGATCACCATGCGCAATGCCAAGCGTTGGCTGGAGTGGTGTACAGCTTGCCGCCAATGGACTCTGGAGCAGTGGAAATGCGTTCTCTGGAATGATGAATCATGCTTCACCACTAAACAACATAGTAGTTACATGCAGAGTGCCAACTGTAAAGTTTGGTGGAGTAGGAATAATGGTCTGGGGCTGTTTTTCATGGTTCGGGCTAGGCCCCTTAGTTCCAGTGAAGGGAAATGTTAAGGCTACAGCATACAATGACATTCTAGAAGATTCTGTGCTTCCAACTTTGTGGCAACAGTTTGGGGAAGGCCCTTCCTGTTTCAGCATGACAATGCCATTTGTCCACAAAGCGAGGTCCATACAGAAATGGTTTGTTGAGATTGGTGTGGAAGAACTTGACTGGCCTGCACAGAGTCCTGAGCTCAAACCCATCGAACACCTTTGGGATGAATTGGAACACCGACTGCAAGCCAGGCCTAATCGCCCAACATCAGTGCCCAACCTCGCTAATGCTCTTGTGGCTGAATGGAAGCAAGTCCCCACAGCAATGTTCCAACATCTAGTGGAAAGTCTTCCCAGAAGAGTGGAGGCTGTTATAGCAGCAAAGGGGGACCAACTCCACATTAAGGCCCATGATGTTGGAATGAGATGTTCGACCAGCAGGTGTCTACATTCTTTTGGTAATGTAGTTTGTCATTTTAAATTCCTTAACAGCGCTAATATTGTTTCCCCAATAATTCCTGTATTTAAAAAAAAGGTCAACTTTTATAAACCAGCATAACATGTTATAAAAACTAATCCGGTTAAGCAGCTGCAATAGCTAGCAGTCTATATGAAAATACATCATTTAAATTCTCCTTATCGTCTTGCTAGTGCATGGAAGATAGCGTTTGATTTTTACCAGGCAGAACCAATCGAGCAACGATCGGACTCAAACACACAATTTAGCTTTGAGAAAGTTTTAGGATATTTTTATTGAAATGATTCCCTTCACTGTAATCCAAAAAATAATTGCAATAGAAATCCATTGACGACCCACGGTACCCAGATGATTTTCGGGGTTTTGAATATCGAAAATAAGAGCGAGATACGAGGTGTGAGAATGAGCTGCGAACACGGTCCATGTTCTGCTATTGATTAGTCTGGTCTGGGTGAAATCCGACTTCTGCATTGACGGTTCGTCACATTTCACGCTGACATCGAGCGAATACCCGCCACGGTCCATATACACACACGGCTCTAAATATTATCGACTGATCGCACTTCGGGAATACAGTAGACAACGTAGCGTGTATTTAAAGGTAAGTGACTGAGAAAACATGGTATAATGGAACAACAAACGGGTATTTTCCTCAACGCCGAACGAAGAGGTGAATCCCACTTTTTTTTTTAGCTCGAATTAAATCTATCTGGTGATGTTTTTTCTTTGAAATTTGAGGTTCGACACTTTTCATTCAGTCAGAGGAAAAAGCTCGGTTCCTTCTGGCCATGGCCGGGCTTCTGGGTTTGGATACGCTTTCTCTCCGTCGGGACTGACGGGAACTAGCTAAATTGATTCAGTACTAGCTTTAAACTTAACTAGCTGACATTAGCTACTAATGGTAAGTTTCTACGCTATTGTTTTACATACTGGTAACCAGAGTCGTTTAAAGGGAATTCAAGGTAATGGGTGACTAACGTTAGCTTGGTTTTCTCTCTGGTGTTTCAGACGGTGGGAGGAGGGGTTGCTTCGTTGACAGAGAGCGATGGCTAGCTAATATGCTATTAGTTGGCTAACTATTCTAGCTAACTGTCTGAATAAGTTGACGACGTACTCAGTCAAACTATCAAAACTAACCCCAAAACTTTACACAACGTTAGACACGGCCACGAATGATCTGTGTAGTGTGTTACTACTGGTAGTTTGTTGTAACCGAGTATCGGTGCTAAACCGTGTGTTATTGTAAGTTAGCATGCTAGTTAGCCATGGCGTTATAGGATACGGTGCCCTGGGCGCTTTTCACGGAAGTATACTGTACCCAGTTAGCTAGATGAATAAACTAAGTTAGAGTCTATTCCTAGAAAACATTAACCGCTGTAGTTTACAAAAAAAAATATTATTTATAAAGTGAGAGTTGGCTAAATGTTTGTGTGAAAAGGGACGAGCTCAGTTTATTTCTGTGTGATCCATGAGTCCTGGGAATGGAGACAGTTTTGTTTACGCTTCAGGAAACTATGTCACAAAATAGTTTGACATTTCAAAGCTACGTAGTTATAAACAACAGCTTTCTATGAGAAGCTTTTTAAAACCGGTTGTTTAGGCTGGTTGGTTATCTAACGTTACATTTTCCAACCAGTCATCTACTGTTTGTTCCAAAGTTGTATTTTTATAATTATTGTTATTTTATTTTTTTTAAAGAAAGATTTTCTGGTGAGGAAACGAGGGAATACAGAGAACGACAGACAAGAAAACGAGGAAACCACCAAAAGGAAATGCCAATCGCAGCCACGGGTCAACTGACGACTCAGGAACCCCGTATTTTCTCCCGACTGCCCTCCACCCCGGAGCCTGTACCAAAAGGGGGTAATTTATGTGACGTTGCGGGGGCAGTAGCTGAGTCGCAGGAGCGAACAGAATACGGGGGCGCCGAGGGGGGCAGGGGAGGACTAGTAGCCAGCTACAGTCAGACCAGCGGCGCTAGGGGATTTCTGCCGCTTCGTTCTTCCAACTCCAACGGTTCTCCTCCGCAATCCCCTCCCACGTCCTCCCCCCTCGCCTCATCTTTCTTCCATCACCACCCCTATCAAATGGCCATGGAGCCGCCCAGGACTCGATCGCGTTCTCGGTCTGGATTCTACCAGCAGTATGGTGCGACCGGCCCCGGGATTAATGCCAACGGGGGAATCGGACCTAACCACCATCATCACCACAGCCAGCAGCAGCATCATCAACAGCAGCACAACTCGGGTTGCTCACCCCTTGGAGCTCACAGCCACCACACGGAGCAGCACAGCATACGAGCCCTGGGATCTAACGTCTCCCCTGGTGCTCAGAGGCAGTCGGGACCGCCTGGAGCACATCGCATCTCGCCCGCTGGTAAGCCTTCTCTCCCTTCCTCAGCACTGCTCTCATTTCTTGGTTCTTGTGTAGTGTCTGTGTGTTGGCTATCCTTGACCCGACCAGCTAGAGAATCTCCTCTAGGGTCTCTTGTTGTCGCCTCTGCTCTAGTGTCCGGAGACTGAGGAAATGTGTGTGTTTCTGTGACGGCACACAACACTGTGTGTGTGTCAGAGAATACCCAGGCAGAGAAAGAGAGGGGCAGTGAGGTGAGACAGAGAACTCAATCTGGTTTAACGCACTAAGGATCGGCTTCTGAAAGGGAGAGCAGGGGGGATGGGACTAGGCAGGCAGCTATATCGTGTTGGCATGGTAATGTGTGTGTGTGTGTCTGCACATTAGTTCTATTCTAATTAAGTAGACGCTGTTATGTGCCGCCACAGAGCTGCAGCTTGATGGTTATTACATAGTAGTTACATGGAACAAGCGGTCTGTAACACACAGCGTTTTAGCTTTGTGCATGATGCTGCCAAGATGCACTGAGATGAACTCTAGTCTGTCTGTCTTCTCTGTCTTTCTCTCTCCGCTTGTTCCTCTCTCTAGCTCTGTCTGTCTGTCCGTCCGCCTCTGTCTGTCTCTGTCTGGCCGTGGGTTAAACAGGTCAGAAGAGAGTCATTCCATTTTTGTAGTAGCTATTACAGATGAACAAGATGATACAAGGCTACAAATACTGGACACAAGTAATGGCAGAATACAGTGATATCATGGATGTAGTACAATGACATGTTGGTCTAGATGTAGTCTTTCTTCTAGTAAATAATCAGGTTTGTCTGACATTGTGTAGGCTGTTCCGTGACTGTGGTCCTGTATGGCTCAGTTGGTAGAGCGTAGAGCTGGCAATGCCAGGGTTGTGGGTTCCATTCCCCGCTCCACCCATACGTAAAATCTTCTTTATTTTTAACCTTTTATTTAACTAGGCAAGTCAGTTAACAACAAATTCTTATTTACAATGACGGCCTAACCCGGACGGCGCTGGGCCAATTGTGGGCAGCACTATGGGACTCCCAATCACGGCCAGTTGTGATACAGCCAGGAATCGAACCAGGGTGTCTGTAGTGACGCCTCTAGCACTGAGATGCAGTGCCTTAGACCGCTGCGCTACCAGAGTTAAAAACAGCGAGATCCTGCTACAATAACAAAATACAGCCTTCCGACATGGGTCATGTTCATTAGGCACCCAACGGAAGAAAACGGACTTGAACGGAGGGAGTAACATGAACTGGTCCAATAAGAATAGCTTGTTTCAGTTCCAAACCTAGCTCAACTGAAACGGAGTTCAACAACCACAGTCACTTATTAACTCTGGAGAAGATGACATCTATAGACCGTATTGAATGGAAAAACACCACAGATGAATCTCCCCTCGTTCTCTCTCATCTAAATATAGGTCAATATCCAGACAAGTTGTGTGTTACATTCCGCTTGATCAGGTGACAGATTCTACACGTCATTAAATTACATCCACTCTAGCACTACCACCACACAGTACCATTGTGTTCTTCCTGGTAGTTACAGGCCTACTACTCAGTGAAGTCTAGTTGGTTTCTGTCACAATCTAAAATGCAATTTAGTAGACAATTGTATCCAAAGCTACTTAGCCATCCGTACATACTAAGGGCTCCCGAGTGGAGCAGCGGTCTAAGGCACTGCATCTCCCTGCTAGAGGTGTTACTACAGACCCTGGTTTGATTCCAGGCTGTATCACAGCCGGCCGTGATTGGGAATCCCATAGGGCGGCATACAATTGGCCCAACGTCGGCTGCGGTAGGCCGTCATTGTAAATAAGAATTTGTTCTTAACTGACTTGCCTAGTTAAATAAAGGTAAAATAATACAAAAGGTAAAATATAAATTCTAGCTGGATTGGTAGGGGGGCATTGTTTGACAGTTGTGGTTGTTATAGTAACTAGGCTGTGTAAAATATAAATAACTTTCACACAGTGGCCCGTGTACTGAACCAGAAAACACAGTATAGACTTTCTGCTCTATAGGGAACAGGACCTGGTGAGAGTCTCTCCCTCTAGACTGTACAGCTAACTCCCCAGCCCACACACACACACACACACTACCTCATTCTGCTCTATAGGGAACAGGACCTGGTGAGAGTCTCTCCCTCTAGACTGTACAGCTAACTCCCCAGCCCCCCCCCCCCCCCCCCCCCCACACACACACACACACACACACACACACACACACACACACACACACACTACCTCATTCTGCTCTATAGGGAACAGGACCTGGTGAGAGTCTCTCCCTCTAGACTGTACAGCTAACTCCCCAGCATACACACACACACACACACACACACACACACACACACACACACACACACACACACACACTAATCGTGAATCCCTGGTAGCGCTACACTGTGTGTGGTGTTAAACTCAGAGCAGCTCTTACTGACATCCACTCTCCCAGACAGGTATTTCCAGTCGCAGCGTACCATTCACTGACACACACACACACACACACCTGAATACAGCTGCAACGTAAAACATAAAACGCTCAAACACACTCAGCATCATTTCATATGAGCAGAATGAGGTAGTGTGTGTGTGTGTTGGGGAGTTAGCTGTACAGTCTAGAGGGAGAGACTCACCAGGTCCTGTTCCCTATAGAGCAGAATGAGGTAGTGTGTGTGCTGGGGAGTTAGCTGTAGAGTCTAGAGGGAGAGACTCTCACCAGGTCCTGTTCCCTATAGAGCAGAATGAGGTAGTGTGTGTGTGTGTGTGTGTGTGTGTGTGTGTGTGTGTGTGTGTGGGTGTGGGCTGGGGAGTTAGCTGTACAGTCTAGAGGGAGAGACTCTCACCAGGTCCTGTTCCCTATAGAGCAGAATGAGGTTGTGGGTGTGGGCTGGGGAGTTAGCTGTACAGTCCAGAGGGAGAGACTCTCCCCAGGTCCTGTTCCCTATAGAGCAGAATGAGGTAGTGTGTGTGTGTGTGTGTGTGTGTGTGCTGGGGAGTTAGCTGTACAGTCTAGAGGGAGAGACTCACCAGGTCCTGTTCCCTATAGAGCAGAATGAGGTTGTGTGTGTGTGTGTGTGTGTGAGAGAGAGAGAACATGGGGGGATGGAAAAGAGAGGGAGAGGAGAGTGGGAGAGACATGATGACAGTAGGGATAGGGGGGATGGAGAGGAGAGTGGGAGAGACATGATGACAGTAGGGATAGGGGGGATGGAGAGGAGAGTGGGAGAGACATGATGACAGTAGGGATAGGGGGGATGGAGAGGAGAGTGGGAGAGACATGATGACAGTAGGGATAGCGGGGATGGAGAGGAGAGTGGGAGAGACATGATGACAGTAGGGATAGGGGGGATGGAAAAGAGAGGGAGACAGATGAGAGCAGTCTCTAGCGTCATCATGCCAGTAAGCTTCATCCTCACCACCAGTACTGTCAGTTTGGTGTTTCATCCCCCTTTGGTTTGGGGAGGTGCCAGCTGATCCTAGGTCTGTGGTTAAGTTAGTATCTAATGGTTAAAGTGACGGTTGGGGGAGAGAAGCAGATCCTAGGTCTGTGGTTAAGTTAGTATCTAATGGTTAAAGTAACGGTTGGGGGAGAGAAGCTGATCATAGATTGGTTAAACAGTAGCTCAATATCTGTGGCATGCAGAATTGTGTAAATTGATTGTTGGAATGGCCATTTCTGTCCAAACGGATTTTGATCTGGAGAGGTGAATGACTGACTGAAAAATACACACACACACAATGCCAAGTCACAAGTTCCTGTGTATGTAGCAGGATGTGCATTCTGTAGCGTGTGTGTGTGTGTGTGTGTGTGTGTGTGTGTGTGTTGTCATTGGAGGGCCTGTTTCCTCATTTTCCCCATATCCTCTACACACACACTCACACCACTTGTGCCCATGTAGGAGAATAAGAAAACCCTTTCAAATGTAGCCGTGTGTACCAGATGTCCTTCTCCACATCCACTTGTGTTTAATAAGGAGGAGGCTCCTGAGGACAAGCTTAGGACTGCTGTGTGTGTGTGTGTGTGTGTGTTTGTTTGTCTATAGCACCTACACCATCTGTTTCTCATGCTTACTATATGAGTTCCAAATAGCACCCTATTCCCTACATGCTGCACTAGATGTCTTGGTTCCTCAATAGAACGTCTATTATCTGTGTGTGTGTGTGTGGCTTGTCTTCCCACGCTGGTCACCTGCACTAGGGATGAAAGCTAATGATCCCTCTTCCCTCTGCTCTCCTCCTTGAAGGTCCTCTGTACCCCTCCTCCACTCCTCTCCTTTCCTCCTTGAACGTCCTCTGTACCTCTCTACTCTCCTCCCTTTCTGCATCCTTCCTTGTACCCCTCTCCTCTCTCTGCCCCTCCTTCATCCTTACCTCTCCATCTCTCTCTTTCTCCTCTGTCGCTTTTGTCTGAAGAGGGTTTCACTCAATGTTCCTCCTGAAAGAGGGGTTAGTCTGTCTGTTTTTACACTTTATTGTTTAGGGGGTTCACCTACCTCCGCTCTGATACCACAACTAAACACTGCCTATATCCCAAAATAACACCCTATTCCCTATAAAGTGCACTACTTAAGAACAGGGCCCTTTGGGCCTCTAGTTAAAGGTAGTGCACTATGTAGGGAATAGGGTGCCATTTGGGACACAGTCACGTTGCATGGAGAGGATCATTGTCACTTAAGAAAGGATCTATAGATATTAATACACAGACCCAGAATAGATAGATATATATTTGTATGTTTATGGGGGAGGAAAATACAGTCTCAAGGAGGACCGAGGCGTTTTAATACCATTCAGAATGAACCAGACCAGGGACAGGGCTTTTGTTTGTAGGTTTCTAAGTCTAGGCTGTTAGTCTTTCTGAGGGGAGGGCTGATGCGGCCTGCCTGAGGGGGGGGGGCTGATGCGGCCTGCCTGAGGGGGGAGGGCTGACGGGGCCTGCCTGAGGGGGGAGGGGGCTGATGCGGCCTGCCTGAGGGGGGGGGGGGGAGGGCTGACGGGGCCTGCCTGAGGGGGGAGGGCTGACGGGGCCTGCCTGAGGGGGGAGGGCTGACGGGGCCTGCCTGAGGGGGGAGGGGTGACGGGGCCTGCCTGAGGGGGGGAGGGCTGACGGGGCCTGCCTGAGGGGGGGAGGGCTGACGGGGCCTGCCTGAGGGCTGACGGGGCCTGCCTGAGGGGGGAGGGCTGACGGGGCCTGCCTGAGGGGGGAGGGCTGACGGGGCCTGCCTGAGGGGGGGAGGGCTGACGGGGCCTGCCTGAGGGGGAGGTCGCTGACGGGGCCTGCCTGAGGGCTGACGGGGCCTGCCTGAGGGGGGGAGGGCTGACGGGGCCTGCCTGAGGGGGGAGGGCTGACGGGGCCTGCCTGAGGGGGGAGGGCTGACGGGGCCTGCCTGAGGGGGGAGGGCTGATGCGGCCTGCCTGAGGGGGGAGGGCTGACGGGGCCTGCCTGAGGGGGGAGGGCTGACGGGGCCTGCCTGAGGGGGAGGGCTGACGGGGCCTGCCTGAGGGGGAGAATGTGTCGGCCAAAGAGAGAATGAGGGGGAGGGAGGGGTTGACACTTGTCATTTCTCCTATGTTCATGAGTTCTCACCAACAAGAGGCACAAGCCCCACTGGCCAAATCTGCACTCTTTCTATCATGTTCTCTCTTCTCTCTCTAGTTAGGTTTCTGTTTCCTCTCTCCTTCACCCTCTTTCCCTTCTCTCTTTCTGTTCTTCTCTCTGTTTTAAGCCTGTCTCTTCTCTCTCTGTTTAGTTTCTGTTGTAACAGTTATGCTGTGTGTGTGTGTGTGTGTGTGTGTGTGTGTGTGTGTGTGTGTGTGTGTGTGTGTGTGTGTGTGTGTGTGTGTGTGTGTGTGTGGGGTGTGAAGTAAGTGTAGCAGCAGCAGAGCACAGTACAGCTGGGCAGCTTCAAATTCCCCTGAAGTTGTAGAGAGAGACAGAAATGGAGAGGGAGGATTGAAGGACAACAATATAGTGACTAGAGGGAAAAGACTCAGCTTGGCTTTTGGAAGAGTGGACAGAAGGAGAGTCTCTCGGCTGAGCCCTGTCTGTCAGTGAAGCAGGAAGAGAGAGTGAGTGAGGGAGAGGAGGACAAAAGGAGGAGGGCTGATGCAGTCCTCCTCGGCTGAGCCCTGTCTGTCAGTGAAGCAGGAAGAGAGAGTGAGGGAGAGGAGGACAGAAGGAGAGTCTCTCGGCTGGGCCCTGTCTGTCAGTGAAGCAGGAAGAGAGAGTGAGGGAGAGGAGGACAGAAGGAGAGTCTCTCGGCTGGGCCCTGTCTGTTAGTGAAGCAGGAAGAGAGGGTGAGTGGAGAGTAAAGGAGAGAAGGTTCATGTGGTGTGTGTGTGTGTGGGGGGGGTTTACATGTGTAGTGTTGGTGAGTTCTGGTTTTAGAGTGAAAGCGTTAGGGAGTGGCCTGTGTGTGTGGGCCTTGTTTACTGGCTGTCTGGGTGGGCTGGCTTTGGAGCAGGAGGAACAGAACTGTGTCAGTAGCACAGAGGGTTTTTCACAAATAGATCCCTGTTTAGTGTATTACATTAGACCACAACACTGTTGGGTCCTGTTTAACACTAGTGACCAGAGCTCTGTTGGGTCCTGTTTAACACTAGTGACCAGAGCTCTGTTGGGTCCTCTTTAACATTAGTGACCAGAGCTCTGTTGGGTCCTGTTTAACACTAGTGACCAGAGCTCTGTTGGGTCCTCTTTAACACTAGTGACCAGAGCTCTGTTGGGTTCTGTTTAACACTAGTGACCAGAGCTCTATTGGGTCCTGTTTAACACTAGTGACCAGAGCTCTATTGGGTCCTGTTTAACACTAGTGACCAGAGCTCTGTTGGGTCCTGTTTAACACTAGTGACCAGAGCTCTGTTGGGTCCTGTAACACTAGTGACCAGAGCTCTGTTGGGTCCTGTTTAACACTAGTGACCAGAGCTCTGTTGGGTCCTGTTTAACACTAGTGACCAGAGCTCTGTTGGGTCCTGTAACACTAGTGACCAGAGCTCTGTTGGGTCCTGTTTAACACTAGTGACCAGAGCTCTGTTGGGTCCTGTTTAACACTAGTGACCAGAGCTCTGTTGGGTCCTGTAACACTAGTGACCAGAGCTCTGTTGGGTCCTGTAACACTAGTGACCAGAGCTCTGTTGGGTCCTGTTTAACTTCTTGCGGATTAGTGTCTGTCTGTGTTGTGTTCAGATATCTTAAGATCTTCCTGTGTGTCTCTCACGCCTCTCTCTCTCTCCTCTCTCCTTACTTTCTCGCCTCTTTCTCTCGCCTCTCAATTTCTCTCGTTTTTCGATGTGAAAAGTTAGTAAGAAATAATCTCACCAGCTACTGATAAAAGAGAGATGGAGGTGGAACGATATGAAAAAGAGGAGAGCTAGACGGGGATGTGTTAATGAGAGAGGGAGGGATGGAGAGGATGAGAGAGGGGGGGTATGACATGAAGAAGAGATGTGGGGGGCTGGTGATGCGTAGAGAGAGGGTGTAATGTGTTGGAGGGAGAAATGGTGACAAAATAATGGAGGGAGGAGGAGAAGAGGAAATGGATAGAAATAGCTGATGCACTCTGAAGCTGATCCCTGTCTCTCTCTCTCTGTCCCACCATCCCCTGTCTCTCTCTCTCTGTCCCACCATCCCCTGTCTCTCTCTCTCTCTCTGTCCCACCATCCCCTGTCTCTCTCTGTCTGTCCCACCATCCCCTGTCTCTCTCTCTCTGTCCCACCATCCCCTGTCTCTCTCTCTCTGTCCCACCATCCCCTGTCTCTCTCTCTCTGTCCCACCATCCCCTGTCTCTCTCTCTCTGTCCCACCATCCCCTGTCTCTCTCTCTCTCTGTCCCACCATCCCCTGTCTCTCTCTCTCTGTCCCACCATCCCCTGTCTCTCTCTCTGTCTGTCCCACCATCCCCTGTCCTCTCTCTCTGTCCCACCATCCCCTGTCTCTCTCTCTCTGTCCCACCATCCCCTGTCTCTCTCTCTCTGTCCCACCATCCCCTGTCTCTCTCTCTCTGTCCCACCATCCCCTGTCTCTCTCTCTCTGTCCCACCATCCCCTGTCTCTCTCTCTCTGTCCCACCATCCCCTGTCTCTCTCTCTGTCCCACCATCCCCTGTCTCTCTCTCTCTGTCCCACCATCCCCTGTCTCTCGCTCTCTCTGTCCCACCATCCCCTGTCTCTCTCTCTCTCTGTCCCACCATCCCCTGTCTCTCTCTCTCTCTCTCTGTCCCACCATCCCCTGTCTCTCTCTGTCTGTCCCACCATCCCCTGTCTCTCTCTCTCTCTGTCCCACCATCCCCTGTCTCTCTCTCTCTCTGTCCCACCATCCCCTGTCTCTCTCTCTCTCTGTCCCACCATCCCCTGTCTCTCTCTCTCTCTGTCCCACCATCCCCTGTCTCTCTCTCTCTCTCTGTCCCACCATCCCCTGTCTCTCTCTCTCTCTCTGTCCCACCATCCCCTGTCTCTCTCTCTCTCTGTCCCACCATCCCCTGTCTCTCTCTCTCTCTGTCCCACCATCCCCTGTCTCTCTCTCTCTCTGTCCCACCATCCCCTGTCTCTCTCTCTCTCTGTCCCACCATCCCCTGTCTCTCTCTCTCTCTGTCCCACCATCCCCTGTCTCTCTCTCTCTCTGTCCCACCATCCCCTGTCTCTCTCTCTCTCTGTCCCACCATCCCCTGTCTCTCTCTCTCTCTGTCCCACCATCCCCTGTCTCTGTCCCACCATCCCCTGTCTCTCTCTCTCTCTCTCCCACCATCCCCCTTACAGCTGATGCACTCTGAAGCTTACAGAAAATCAATAGCAGTCAAGAGAAGCCACAATCTCTCTCTCTCTCCATCCTCTTTCTCCTGGATCTCCCCCTCCCTCCCCTCTCTGTCCCACCATCCCCAATCTCTTCTCCTCTCTGCTCCCCTCCATATATCTTACCCATGCCTCTATCTCCCCCTCCCCCAGTCTCTCCTCTCCTTTATTTTCCACATCCCCATGGCAACCCTGACACATCCACTTTATTTCCCCCCCCTCACGGCATCCCTGACACATCCACTCTATCCCCCCCTCACCCATGGCATCCCTGACACATCCACTCTATCCCCCCCTCACCCATGGCATCCCTGACACATCCATTCTATCCCCCCCTTCACCCATGGCATCCCTGACACATCCACTCTATCCCCCCTCACCCATGGCATCCCTGACACATCCACTCTATCCCCCCCTCACCCATGGCATCCCTGACACATCCACTCTATCCCCCCCTTCACCCATGGCATCCCTGATACATCCACTCTATCCCCCCTCACCCATGGCATCCCTGACACATCCACTCTATCCCCCCCTTCACCCATGGCATCCCTGACACATCCACTCTATCAGGCCTGCTGTCCTGTTCCTTCCTGTCCCATTGTGTGTGTGTGTGTGGAGTCATTTGGGACTCCAGTGTCCACTTGGGAGAAGTCAAGGACAGACCAGGGCTGTAGTGTCAGTACCTCTGGTAGTGTGATGTGACGTCACCTCAGTCAGACCTCCAGAAGGAAAACAAACCAGCTGAATGGAAGATGAAACAGAGTAACAGTCTGGTGGTGATGTCATCTGAAAACGGCTGCTTTAATCCTGGATTACTGGCTTTGGTGCGTGTGTGTTTGGGGTGTGTGTTTGGTGTGTGTGTTTGCTGTGTGTGTGTGTTTGGGGTGTGTGTTTGGTGTGTGTGTTTGGTGCGTGTGTGTGTGTGTTTGCTATATTGTTTTCTGCTTCTGAATGTAAGGACTGTAGCTAGTCCTTTTCTCTCTCTGATCTCTCTCTCTCACACACAAGACACTAACTCGCACAAACATGTTTGTATGTTGAGGTCCAGATGTTTGATAATCAAAACAACAATAGGGGTTAAATCTCTAAGCCTTTCATGGCCTTAGCATCATCTAGTCTCTATAGTCTCTATGGCCTTAGCATCATCTAGTCTCTATAGTCTCTATAGCCTCTATAGCCTTAGCATCATCTAGTCTCTATAGTCTCTATAGCCTCTATGGCCTTAGCATCATCTAGTCTCTATAGTCTCTATAGCCTTAGTATCATCTAGTCTCTATAGTCTCTATAGCCTTAGTATCATCTAGTCTCTATAGTCTCTATGGCCTTAGCATCATCTAGTCTCTATAGTCTCTATAGTCTTAGTATCATCTAGTCTCTATAGTCTCTATAGCCTTAGCATCATCTAGTCTCTATAGCCTTAGTATCATCTAGTCTCTATAGTCTCTATAGCCTTAGTATCATCTAGTCTCTATAGTCTCTATGGCCTTAGCATCATCTAGTCTCTATAGCCTTAGCATCATCTAGTCTCTATAGTCTCTATAGCCTTAGCATCATCTAGTCTCTATAGTCTCTATAGCCTTAGTATCATCTAGTCTCTATGGCCTTAGTATCATCTAGTCTCTATAGCCTCTATAGCCTTAGCATCATCTAGTCTCTATAGTCTCTATAGCCTTAGTATCATCTAGTCTCTATAGTCTCTATAGCCTTAGTATCATCTAGTCTCTATAGTCTCTATAGCCTTAGTATCATCTAGTCTCTATAGTCTCTATAGCCTTAGTATCATCTAGTCTCTATAGCCTTAGCATCATCTAGTCTCTATAGTCTCTATAGCCTTAGCATCATCTAGTCTCTATAGTCTCTATAGCCTTAGTATCATCTAGTCTCTATAGTCTCTATAGTCTCTATAGCCTTAGTATCATCTAGTCTCTATAGCCTTAGTATCATCTAGTCTCTATAGCCTTAGCATCATCTAGTCTCTATAGCCTTAGTATCATCTAGTCTCTATAGCCTTAGTATCATCTAGTCTCTATAGTCTCTATAGCCTTAGTATCATCTAGTCTCTATAGCCTTAGCATCATCTAGTCTCTATAGCCTTAGCATCATATAGTCTCTATAGCCTTAGCATCATCTAGTCTCTATAGTCTCTATAGCCTTAGTATCATCTAGTCTCTATAGCCTTAGCATCATCTAGTCTCTATAGTCTCTATAGTCCTCTATAGTCTCTATAGCCTTAGCATCATCTAGTCTCTATAGTCTCTATAGCCTTAGCATCATATAGTCTCTATAGCCTTAGTATCATCTAGTCTCTATAGCCTTAGCATCATCTAGTCTCTATAGTCTCTATAGCCTTAGTATCATCTAGTCTCTATAGCCTTAGTATCATCTAGTCTCTATAGTCTCTATAGCCTTAGCATCATCTAGTCTCTATAGTCTCTATAGTCTCTATAGCCTTAGCATCATCTAGTCTCTATAGCCTTAGCATCATCTAGTCTCTATAGTCTCTATAGTCTTAGTATCATCTAGTCTCTATGGCCTTAGTATCATCTAGTCTCTATAGTCTCTATAGCCTTAGTATCATCTAGTCTCTATAGCCTTAGTATCATCTAGTCTCTATAGTCTCTATAGTCTCTATAGCCTTAGCATCATCTAGTCTCTATAGTCTCTATAGTCTCTATAGCCTTAGCATCATCTAGTCTCTATAGCCTTAGCATCATCTAGTCTCTATAGTCTCTATAGTCTTAGTATCATCTAGTCTCTATGGCCTTAGTATCATCTAGTCTCTATAGTCTCTATAGCCTTAGTATCATCTAGTCTCTATAGTCTCTATAGCCTTAGTATCATCTAGTCTCTATAGTCTCTATAGCCTTAGTATCATCTAGTCTCTATAGTCTTAGTATCATCTAGTGTCTATAGTCTCTATAGCCTTAGCATCATCTAGTCTCTATAGTCTTAGTATCATCTAGTCTCTATAGTCTCTATAGCCTTAGTATCATCTAGTCTCTATAGTCTCTATAGCCTTAGTATCATCTAGTCTCTATAGTCTCTATAGCCTTAGTATCATCTAGTCTCTATAGTCTCTATAGCCTTAGTATCATCTAGTCTCTATAGTCTTAGTATCATCTAGTCTCTATAGTCTCTATAGCCTTAGTATCATCTAGTCTCTATAGTCTCTATAGCCTTAGTATCATCTAGTCTCTATAGTCTCTATAGCCTTAGTATCATCTAGTCTCTATAGTCTCTATAGCCTTAGTATCATCTAGTCTCTATAGTCTCTATAGCCTTAGCATCATCTAGTCTCTATAGTCTTAGTATCATCTAGTCTCTATAGTCTCTATAGCCTTAGTATCATCTAGTCTCTATAGTCTCTATAGTCTTAGCATCATCTAGTCTCTATAGCCTTAGTATCATCTAGTCTCTATAGTCTTAGTATCATCTAGTCTCTATAGTCTCTATAGCCTTAGTATCATCTAGTCTCTATAGCCTTAGTATCATCTAGTCTCTATAGTCTCTATAGCCTTAGCATCATCTAGTCTCTATAGCCTTAGCATCATCTAGTCTCTATAGCCTCTATAGCCTTAGCATCATCTAGTCTCTATAGCCTTAGTATCATCTAGTCTCTATAGCCTTAGCATCATCTAGTCTCTATAGTCTCTATAGCCTTAGTATCATCTAGTCTCTATAGTCTCTATAGCCTTAGCATCATCTAGTCTCTATAGCCTCTATAGCCTTAGCATCATCTAGTCTCTATAGCCTTAGTATCATCTAGTCTCTATAGTCTCTATAGCCTTAGTAGCATCTAGTCTCTATAGTCTCTATAGCCTTAGTAGCATCTAGTCTCTATAGCCTCTATAGCCTTAGTATCATCTAGTCTCTATAGCCTTAGCATCATCTAGTCTCTATAGCCTTAGCATCATCTAGTCTCTATAGCCTTAGCATCATCTAGTCTCTATAGCCTTAGTATCATCTAGTCTCTATAGCCTTAGCATCATCTAGTCTCTATAGTCTCTATAGCCTTAGCATCATCTAGTCTCTATAGTCTCTATAGCCTTAGTATCATCTAGTCTCTATAGTCTCTATAGCCTTAGCATCATCTAGTCTCTATAGCCTTAGTATCATCTAGTCTCTATAGCCTTAGTATCATCTAGTCTCTATAGCCTTAGCATCATCTAGTCTCTATAGCCTTAGCATCATCTAGTCTCTATAGCCTTAGTATCATCTAGTCTCTATAGTCTCTATAGCCTTAATATCATCTAGTCTCTATAGCCTTAGTATCATCTAGTCTCTATAGCCTTAGTATCATCTAGTCTCTATTGTCTCTATAGCCTTAGTATCATCTAGTCTCTATAGCCTTAGCATCATCTAGTCTCTATAGCCTCTATAGCTTTAGCATCATCTAGTCTCTATAGCCTTAGCATCATCTAGTCTCTATAGTCTCTATAGCCTTAGCATCATCTAGTCTCTATAGTCTCTATAGCCTTAGTATCATCTAGTCTCTATAGTCTCTATAGCCTTAGTATCATCTAGTCTCTATAGTCTCTATAGCCTTAGCATCATCTAGTCTCTATAGTCTCTATAGCCTTAGTATCATCTAGTCTCTATAGTCTCTATAGCCTTAGCATCATCTAGTCTCTATAGCCTTAGTATCATCTAGTCTCTATAGCCTTAGCATCATCTAGTCTCTATAGCCTTAGTATCATCTAGTCTCTATAGTCTCTATAGCCTTAATATCATCTAGTCTCTATAGCCTTAGTATCATCTAGTCTCTATAGCCTTAGTATCATCTAGTCTCTATAGTCTCTATAGCCTTAGTATCATCTAGTCTCTATAGCCTTAGCATCATCTAGTCTCTATAGCCTCTATAGCTTTAGCATTATCTAGTCTCTATAGCCTTAGTATCATCTAGTCTCTATAGTCTCTATAGCCTTAGCATCATCTAGTCTCTATAGTCTCTATAGCCTTAGCATCATCTAGTCTCTATAGTCTCTATAGCCTTAGTATCATCTAGTCTCTATAGTCTCTATAGCCTTAGTATCATCTAGTCTCTATAGTCTCTATAGCCTTAGTATCATCTAGTCTCTATGGCCTTAGTATCATCTAGTCTCTATAGTCTTAGCATCATCTAGTCTCTATAGTCTCTATAGTCTTAGTATCATCTAGTCTCTATAGCCTTAGTATCATCTAGTCTCTATAGTCTCTATAGCCTTAGCATCATCTAGTCTCTATGGCCTAGGGCGAGTCTACCACTGTTAATAATGGTATCTCTGTGTCTAGGAGCCATAGGGGCCAGTCTACCACTGTTAATAATGGTATCTCTGTGTCTAGGAGCCATAGGGGCCAGTCTACCACTGTTAATAATGGTATCTCTGTGTCTAGGAGCCATAGGGGCCAGTCTACCACTGTTAATAATGGTATCTCTCTGTCTAGGAGCCATAGGGGCCAGTCTACCACTGTTAATAATGGTATCTCTGTGTCTAGGAGCCATAGGGGCCAGTCTACCACTGTTATAATGGTATCTCTGTGTCTAGGAGCCATAGGGGCCAGTCTACCACTGTTAATAATGGTATCTCTGTGTCTAGGAGCCATAGGGGCCAGTCTATACCACTGTTAATAATGGTATCTCTGTGTCTAGGAGCCATAGGGGCCAGTCTACCACTGTTAATAATGGTATCTCTGTGTCTAGGAGCCATAGGGGCCAGTCTACCACTGTTAATAATGGTATCTCTGTGTCTAGGAGCCATAGGGGCCAGTCTACCACTGTTAATAATGGTATCTCTGTGTCTAGGAGCCATAGGGGCCAGTCTACCACTGTTAATAATGGTATCTCTGTGTCTAGGAGCCATAGGGGCCAGTCTACCACTGTTAATAATGGTATCTCTGTGTCTAGGAGCCATAGGGGCCAGTCTACCACTGTTAATAATGGTATCTCTGTGTCTAGGTGCCATAGGGGCCAGTCTACCACTGTTACATTTACATTTACATTTAAGTCATTTAGCAGACGCTCTTATCCAGAGCGACTTACAAATTGGTGCATTCACCTATAATATCCAGTAGAACAAACACTTTACAATAGTGCATCTAAATCCTTTAAAGGGGGGGGGGGGGGTTAGAAGGATTACTTTATCCTATCCCAGGTATTCCTTAAAGAGGTGGGGTTTCAGGTGTCTCCGGAAGGTGGTGATTGACTCCGCTGTCCTGGCATCGTGAGGGAGATTGTTCCACCATTGGGGTGCCAGAGCGGCGAACAGTTTTGACTGGGCTGAGCGGGAACTGTGCTTCCTCAGAGGTAGGGAGGCGAGCAGGCCAGAGGTGGATGAACGCAGTGCCCTTGTTTGGGTGTAGGGCCTGATCAGAGCCTGAAGGTACGGAGGTGCCGTTCCCCTCACAGCTCCGTAGGCAAGCACCATGGTCTTGTAGCGGATGCGAGCTTCAACTGGAAGCCAGTGGAGAGAGCGGAGGAGCGGGGTGACGTGAGAGAACTTGGGAAGGTTGAACACCAGACGGGCTGCGGCGTTCTGGATGAGTTGTAGGGGTTTGATGGCACAGGCAGGGAGCCCAGCCAACAGCGAGTTGCAGTAATCCAGACGGGAGATGACAAGTGCCTGGATTAGGACCTGCGCCGCTTCCTGTGTGAGGCAGGGTCGTACTCTGCGAATGTTGTAGAGCATGAACCTACAGGATCGGGTCACCGCCTTGATGTTAGTGGAGAACGACAGGGTGTTGTCCAGGATCACGCCAAGGTTCTTAGCACTCTGGGAGGAGGACACAAGGGAGTTGTCAACCGTGATGGCGAGATCATGGAACGGGCAGTCCTTCCCCGGGAGGAAGAGCAGCTCCGTCTTGCCGAGGTTCAGCTTGAGGTGGTGATCCGTCATCCACACTGATATGTCTGCCAGACATGCAGAGATGCGATTCGCCACCTGGTTGTCAGAAGGGGGAAAGGAGAAGATTAATTGTGTGTCGTCTGCATAGCAATGATAGGAGAGACCGTGTGAGGATATGACAGAGCCAAGTGACTTGGTGTATAGCGAGAATAGGAGAGGGCCTAGAACAGAGCCCTGGGGGACACCAGTGGTGAGAGCACGTGGTGCGGAGACAGCTTCTCGCCACGCCACCTGGTAGGAGCGACCTGTCAGGTAGGACGCAATCCAAGCGTGGGCCGCGCCGGAGATGCCCAGCTCGGAGAGGGTGGAGAGGAGGATCTGATGGTTCACAGTATCAAAGGCAGCAGATTGCTCTCATCCTTCTAGACCTGAGGAGAGAGAGTTAGCTTTAGCAGTGCGGAGAGCCTCCGCGACACAGAGAAGAGCAGTCTCAGTTGAATGCCCAGTCTTGAAACCTGACTGATTAGGATCAAGAAGGTCATTCTGAGAGAGATAGCAGGAGAGCTGGCCAAGGACGGCACGTTCAAGAGTTTTGGAGAGAAAAGAAAGAAGGGATACTGGTCTGTAGTTGTTGACATCGGAGGGATCGAGTGTAGGTTTTTTCAGAAGGGGTGCAACTCTCGCTCTCTTGAAGACGGAAGGGACGTAGCCAGCGGTCAAGGATGAGTTGATGAGCGAGGTGAGGTAGGGGAGAAGGTCTCCGGAAATGGTCTGGAGAAGAGAGGAGGGGATAGGGTCAAGTGGGCAGGTTGTTGGGCGGCCGGCCGTCACAAGACGCGAGATTTCATCTGGAGAGAGAGGGGAGAAAGAGGTCAAAGCACAGGGTAGGGCAGTGTGAGCAGGACCAGCGGTGTCGCTTGACTTAGCAAACGAGGATCGGATGTCGTCAACCTTCTTTTCAAAATGGTTGACGAAGTCATCCGCAGTGAGGGAGGAGGGGGGGGGGAGGGGGGGGGAGGATTCAGGAGGGAGGAGAAGGTAGCAAAAAGCTTCCTAGGGTTAGAGGCAGATGCTTGGAATTTAGAGTGGTAGAAAGTGGCTTTAGCAGCAGAGACAGAAGAGGAAAATGTAGAGAGGAGGGAGTGAAAGGATGCGAGGTCCGCAGGGAGGCGAGTTTTCCTCCATTTCCGCTCGGCTGCCCGGAGCCCTGTTCTGTGAGCTCGCAGTGAGTCGTCGAGCCACGGAGCAGGAGGGGAGGACCGAGCCGGCCTGGAGGATAGGGGACAGAGAAAATCAAAGGATGCAGAGAGGGAGGAGAGGAGGGTTGAGGAGGCAAAATCAGGAGATAGGTTGGAGAAGGTTTGAGCAGAGGGAAGAGATGATAGGATGGAAGAGGAGAGAGTAGCAGGAGAGAGAGAGCGAAGGTTGGGACGGCGCAATACCATCCGAGTAGGGGCAGAGTGAGAAGTTTTTGATGAGAGCGAGAGGGAAAAGGATACAAGGTAGTGGTCGGAGACTTGGAGAGGAGTTGCAATGAGATTAGTGGAAGAACAGCATCTAGTAAAGATGAGGTCAAGCGTATTGCCTGCCTTGTGAGTAGGGGGGAAGGTGAGAGGGTGAGGTCAAAAGAGGAGAGGAGTGGAAAGAAGGAGGCAGAGAGGAATGAGTCGAAGGTAGACGTGGGGAGGTTAAAGTCACCCAGAACTGTGAGAGGTGAGCCATCCTCAGGGAAGGAACTTATCAAGGCGTCAAGCTCATTGATGAACTCTCCAAGGGAACCTGGAGGGCGATAAATGATGAGGATGTTAAGCTTGAAAGGGCTGGTAACTGTGACAGCATGGAATTCAAATGAGGAGATAGACAGATGGGTCAGGGGAGAAAGAGAGAATGTCCACTTGGGAGAGATGAGGATTCCAGTGCCACCACCCCGCTGGCTCGATGCTCTAGGGGTATGCGAGAACACGTGGCCAGACGAGGAGAGAGCAGTAGGAGTAGCAGTGTTATCTGTGGTGATCCATGTTTCCGTCAGCGCCAGGAAGTCTAGGGACTGGAGGGTAGCATAGGCTGAGATGAACTCAGCCTTGTTGGCCGCAGACCGGCAGTTCCAGAGGCTGCCGGAGACCTGGAACTCCACGTGGGTCGTGCGCGCTGGGACCACCAGGTTAGAGTGGCAGCGGCCACGCGGTGTGAAGCGTTTGTATGGCCTGTGCAGAGTGGAGAGAACCGGGATCGACAGACACATAGTTGACAAGCTACAGAAGAGGCTACGCTAATGCAAAGGAGATTGGAATGACAAGTGGACTACACGTCTCGAATGTTCAGAAAGTTAAGCTTACGTTGCAGAAAATCTATTGACTAAAATGACGAAAATGATACAGTACTGCTGGCTGGTGGAGTAGGCTAGCTAGCAGTGGCTGCGTTGTTGACTTTGTTTGACCGTGTAGCTGGCTAGGTGTAGCTGGCTAGGTGACCTCGATAGTTTCAGTACTACACCTTGTCATGATACAAAAGCAACTTTGTAGCTAGCTAACATAACACTAATCAAGACGTTCCTTTGTAATGTATTTTAGTTTCTACAGTGTTACTAGTTGGCTGGGTTAGGAAAAATGGCGTCGCGGGGGACGGCAATAGCTGGCTAGCTAACCTCGGTAATTACTAAACTACACAATTATCAAGCTATGATAAAGACAACTATGTAGCTAGCTAGCCAACACTGCACTAGTCAAATCGTTCCGTTGTAAAGTATTGGTATCTACAGCGCTGCTAGTCGGTAACGGTTGGCTAGCTGTTGGCTAGCTAGCTAGCAGTGGATTAATGATGACTAGGTGTGTTGACTACGTCTGGCGTCGCGGCTGGCTACTTACTAATAATTACTCTAAACTACACAATTATCTTAGATGCAAAGACAACTAAGTAGCTGGCTCACTAACACTACACTAGTCAAGTCGTTCCGTTGTAATGTAATAGATAGTGCAGCTAGTCGGTGGAAGTTGGCTGGTTGGCTAGCTAGCAGTGTTGACTAGCTAGCTAGCAGTGATGACTACGTTAGGAGGACGAAGATAGCTAACTTCGATAATTGCTCTAAGCTACACGATTATCTTTGATACAAAGACGGCTATGTAGCTAGCTAAGAAAAGAAAAGAATTGCTCGGATCAAACAAATCAAACCGTTGTAATGTAGTGAAGTGTAATATTACCTGTGGAGTGAAGCGTAGTACGACTGCTCGCTCCAAACCGGAACTCCCTTATCTGCTGTTAATAATGGTATCTCTGTGTCTAGGAGCCATAGGGGCCAGTCTACCACTGTTCATAATGGTATCTCTGTCTAGGAGCCATAGGGGCCAGTCTACCACTGTTAATAATGGTATCTCTGTGTCTAGGAGCCATAGGGGCCAGTCTACCACTGTTAATAATGGTATCTCTGTGTCTAGGTGCCATAGGGGCCAGTCTACCACTGTTCATAATGGTATCTCTGTCTAGGAGCCATAGCGGCCAGTCTACCACTATTAATAATGGTATCTCTGTGTCTAGGTGCCATAGGGCCAGTCTACCACTGTTAATAATGGTATCTCTGTGTCTAGGAGCCATAAGGGCCAGTCTACCACTGTTAATAATGGTATCTCTGTGTCTAGGAGCCATAGGGGCCAGTCTACCACTGTTAATAATGGTATCTCTGTGTCTAGGTGCCATAGGGCCAGTCTACCACTGTTAATAATGGTATCTCTGTGTCTAGGAGCCATAGGGGCCAGTCTACCACTGTTAATATTTTTTTATTTAACTAGGCAAGTCAGTTAATAACATTCTTATTTACAATGCCTGCCTACCCAGGCCAAACCCGGACGCCACCGGGCCAATTGTGCGCTGCCCTATGGGATTCCCAATCACAGCCGGTTGTGATCCAGCCTGGATTTGAACCAGGGTCTGTAGTAACGATGGTATCTCTGTGTCTAGGAGCCGTAGGGGGGAGGAGCCATCCTGACCATGCCTGTGGAGAGGAGGGTGACAAGGTGAGACACACACACACACAGAGTCATGACATCGTGCTCCAGCAGCTCCTCTAGTGTTTACAGATATGACCTCATGGTGAAAGAGGAACTGTCAGGTCCATACCTCTGGGCCGTGTGTGGAGGAGGATGGGTTCTGTGGGTGGGACTGGGTTCTGTGGGTGGGACTGGGTTCTGTGGGTGGGACTGGGTTCTGTGGGTGGGACTGGTTGGGAGATGTTGATTGGACTGAAGTGGAGCGGAAGTCAAGGAATGAGGGGGAGGGAAAGAGGGAGTTGATGAGGGGGAGGGAAAGAGGGAGTTGATGAGGGGAGGGAAAGAGGGAGGGGATGAGGGGGAGGGAAAGAGAGTGGATGAGGGGGAGGGAAAGAGGGAGTTGATGAGGGGAGGGAAAGAGGGAGTTGATGAGGGGAGGGAAAGAGGGAGGGGATGAGGGGGAGGGAAAGAGAGTGGATGAGGGGGAGGGAAAGAGGGAGTTGATGAGGGGAGGGAAAGAGGGAGGGGATGAGGGGGAGGGAAAGAGAGTGGATGAGGGGGAGGGAAAGAGGGAGTTGATGAGGGGAGGGAAAGAGGGAGTTGATGAGGGGGAGGGAAAGAGGGAGTTGATGAGGGGAGGGAAAGAGGGAGGGGATGAGGGGGAGGGAAAGAGAGTGGATGAGGGGGAGGGAAAGAGGGAGTTGATGAGGGGAGGGAAAGAGGGAGTTGATGAGGGGAGGGAAAGAGGGAGGGGATGAGGGGGAGGGAAAGAGAGTGGATGAGGGGGAGGGAAAGAGGGAGTTGATGAGGGGAGGGAAAGAGGGAGTTGATGAGGGGAGGGAAAGAGGGAGGGGATGAGGGGGAGGGAAAGAGAGTGGATGAGGGGAGGGAAAGAGAGAGTGGATGAGGGGGAGGGAAAGAGGGAGTTGATGAGGGGAGGGAAAGAGGGAGGGGATGAGGGGGAGGGAAAGAGAGTGGAGGAGGGGGAGGGAAAGAGGGAGTTGATGAGGGGAGGGAAAGAGGGAGTTGATGAGGGGAGAAAGAGAGAGTGGATGAGGGGGAGGGAAAGAGAGAGTGGATGAGGGGGAGGGAAAGAGAGAGTGGATGAGGGGGAGGGAAAGAGAGAGTGGATGAGGGGGAGGGAAAAGAGAGTGGATGAGGGGGAGGGAAAAGAGAGTGGATGAGGGGGAGGGAAAGAGGGAGTGGGGGAGGGAAAGAGGGAGTGGGGGAGGGAAAGAGGGAGTGGGGGAGGGAAAGAGGGAGTGGATGAGGGGGAGGGAAAGAGTGGGGGAGGGGGAGGGAAAGAGTGGGGGAGGGGGAGGGAAAGAGTGGGGGGGGAAAGGGGGAGGGAAAGAGAGAGGGGGAGGAAAGAGTGTGGATGAGGGGGAGGGAAAGAGAGGGGAGGGAAAGAGAGGGGAGGGAAAGGGGGAGGGAAAGAGAGAGGGGGAGGGAAACCCCAGAGTGTGGATGAGGGGGAGGGAAAGAGAGTGGGTGAGGGGGAGGGAAAGAGAGGGGAGGGAAAGGGGGAGGGAAAGAGAGAGGGGGAGGGAAAGGGGGAGGGAAAGAGAGAGGGGGAGGAAAGAGTGTGGATGAGGGGGAGGGAAAGAGTGGGTGAGGGGGAGGGAAAGAGAGTGGGGGAGGGAAAGAGTGGGTGAGGGGGAGGGAGAGAGTGTGGATGAGGGGGAGGGAAAGAGTATGGGTGAGGGGGAGGGAAAGAGAGAGTGGATGAGGGGGAGGGAAAGAGAGAGTGGATGAGGGGGAGGGAAAGAGAGTGGATGAGGGGGAGGGAAAGAGAGAGTGGATGAGGGAAAGAGAGTGGATGAGGGGGAGGGAAAGAGAGAGTGGATGAGGGGGAGGGAAAGAGAGTGGATGAGGAAAGAGAGTGGATGAGGGAAAGAGAGAGTGGATGAGGGGGAGGGAAGAGAGAGTGGATGAGGGGGAGGGAAGAGAGAGTGGATGAGGGGGAGGGAAAGAGAGAGTGGATGAGGGGGAGGGAAAGAGAGAGTGGATGAGGGGGGAGGGAAAGAGAGAGTGGATGAGGGGGAGGGAAAGAGAGAGTGGATGAGGGAAAGAGAGTGGATGAGGGGGAGGGAAAGAGAGAGTGGAAGAGGGGGAGGGAAAGAGAGAGTGGATGAGGGGGAGGGAAAGAGAGAGTGGATGAGGGGGAGGGAAAGAGAGAGTGGATGAGGGGGAGGGAAAGAGAGAGTGGATGAGGGAAAGAGAGTGGGATGAGGGGGAGGGAAAGAGAGGGGATGAGGGGGAGGGAAAGAGAGAGTGGATGAGGGAAGAGAGTGGATGAGGGAAAGAGAGAGTGGATGAGGGGGAGGGAAAGAGAGAGTGGATGAGGGGGAGGGAAAGAGAGAGTGGATGAGGGAAAGAGAGTGGATGAGGGAAAGAGAGAGTGGATGAGGGGGAGGGAAAGAGAGAGTGGATGAGGGAAAGAGAGTGGATGAGGGAAAGAGAGTGGATGAGGGAAAGAGAGAGTGGATGAGGGGGAGGGAAAGAGAGTGGATGAGGGAAAGAGAGAGTGGATGAGGGGGAGGGGGATATAATCCTATTATAGACCACCCTGTCTGCTCCACTGCTAGCCTGGGAGTCTGGGCTGCATCATGTCCGCTGACTCACTGCACAGAAGTTAACACACTTGAATAATGTGACATGGAATGTAGAAATGTTGAAACTGAATTACTCTTCGCATGGAGCGGCGGGTAGCCTAGCGGTTAGAGGGGCGGCGGCGGGTAGCCTAGCGGTTAGAGGGGCGGCGGCGGGTAGCCTGGCGGTTAGAGGGGCGGCGGCGGGTAGCCTGGCGGTTAGAGGGGCGGCGGCGGGTAGCCTAGCGGTTAGAGGGGAGGCGGCGGGTAGCCTAGCGGTTAGAGGGGAGGCGGGTAGCCTAGCGGTTAGAGGGGAGGCGGGTAGCCTAGCGGTTAGAGGGAGGCGGGTAGCCTGGCGGTTAGAGGGGCGGCGGCGGGTAGCCTGGCGGTTAGAGGGGCGGCGGCGGGTAGCCTGGCGGTTAGAGGGGCGGCGGCGGGTAGCCTAGCGGTTAGAGGGGTGGCGGCGGGTAGTAATCAAAAAAGGTTGCTAGATCGAATCTCCGAGCTGACAAGGTAAAAATCTGTCGCAGTTAACCCCCTGTTCCTAGGCCGTCATTCATTAAATAAGAATTTGTTCTTGTCTAGTTAGAGGTTAAATATAAATTACTAATAAATAAATAAATACAATGTCCATACAGGCTAGAATAACTTGACAATGCTAGAAGATGGCTTCCAGCTTTTTAGGCTATCGCTAACTTTTCTTGCTAGCTAACAGCTAAAGCTAACATCAATTCACTACTCCTAGTACTTTGTTTGCGAAATATGCAGATTTTTTTTCCAAAGCTGATTGCCACCAAAAAACAGTATCCATTCTCCTATTCAGTCTGTCTCAGTCTCTCCCAAAGATGATCTATTGGGTCAGCTGACTGACTCCTGGGCGTCCCCTCCTTGCCTCATGAATGATGTCATTACTGGTTAAAGAGACAGTGCACCCTTTTATAAAAGAAGCGTCATCTATGCAAATGTTGATCAGTATAAATCAAATAATACTGTGTGTTCTCTTAGCAATTTACATTGTATTGGCAATCTGTTTCCATTCAGGATTTCATCTGTAGCCCCATGAAATCAGCCAAAACAAGCTCAATAACTCAATGCATACACATACTCCTATTGAATATGTATTCACCTGTATTGTGGATAGACCTAGGCTACATCTTGATTCACACAGTTTATCAATAAAGATTAACCATTCAAATAAATGACTAACATGATGTTATTATGTAGTTAGGTTGGTAAACACAGTCATTGATTGTATAATTGATTCATTAATAACATACATGGTGGTCTCTGGGTAAATGTTGACAAGTACAGTCTTGATGTCCAATGATTTGAACAGAGCAATAGCTGAGTGTATCTGTCTGGATCAAGTTCCATTCTGTAACTTGGGCTAATATACCTACTTTTTCTGCCTTGGTATCGTGACGCTGTGGGGGGTATCGGTATCGTGACAACACTATAGAGGGGGCAAGGAGGAATAATTTAGGATGGGGTGCAACGGGGGGGTTTGAATAGTTATAATGGCTGTCCTTGGGGGTTTGAGATGGAGGGGGAGGGGGGTCTACACTGTCCTTAACGGTTTGAGATGGAGGGGGAGGGGAGGGTCTACACTGTCCTTAACGGTTTGAGATGGAGGGGAGGGTCTACACTGTCCTTAGGGGTTTGAGATGGAGGGGTGGATTGACAGGGGGAGGGGGGGGTCTACACTGTCCTTAACGGTTTGAGATGGAGGGGGGGGTCTACACTGTCCTTAGGGGTTTGAGATGGAGGGGGGGGGGGTCTACACTGTCCTTAACGGTTTGAGATGGAGGGGGGAGGGGAGGGTCTACACTGTCCTTAACGGTTTGAGATGGAGGGGGGGTCTACACTGTCCTTAGGGGTTTGAGATGGAGGGGGGGTCTACACTGTCCTTAGGGGTTTGAGATGGAGGGGAGGGTCTACACTGTCCTTAGGGGTTTGAGATGGAGGGGAGGGTCTACACTGTCCTTAGGGGTTTGAGATGGAGGGGAGGGTCTACACTGTCCTTAGGGGTTTGAGATGGAGGGGGTGGATTGACAGCAGGAGGGGGGGGGGTCTACACTGTCCTTAACGGTTTGAGATGGAGGGGGGGGTCTACACTGTCCTTAACGGTTTGAGATGGAGGGGGTGGATTGACAGGGGGGGGGGGGGGTCTACACTGTCCTTAGGGGTTTGAGATGGAGGGGGAGGGGGGTCTACACTGTCCTTAACGGTTTGAGATGGAGGGAGGGTCTACACTGTCCTTAACGGTTTGAGATGGAGGGGAGGGTCTACACTGTCCTTAGGGGTTTGAGATGGAGGGGTGGATTGACAGGGGGAGGGGGGGGTCTACACTGTCCTTAACGGTTTGAGATGGAGGGGGGGGTCTACACTGTCCTTAGGGGTTTGAGATGGGGGGGGGGGGGTCTACACTGTCCTTAACGGTTTGAGATGGAGGGGGGAGGGGAGGGTCTACACTGTCCTTAACGGTTTGAGATGGAGGGGGGGTCTACACTGTCCTTAGGGGTTTGAGATGGAGGGGGGGTCTACACTGTCCTTAGGGGTTTGAGATGGAGGGGAGGGTCTACACTGTCCTTAGGGGTTTGAGATGGAGGGGAGGGTCTACACTGTCCTTAGGGGTTTGAGATGGAGGGGAGGGTCTACACTGTCCTTAGGGGTTTGAGATGGAGGGGAGGGTCTACACTGTCCTTAGGGGTTTGAGATGGAGGGGGTGGATTGACAGCAGGAGGGGGGGGGGTCTACACTGTCCTTAACGGTTTGAGATGGAGGGGGGGGTCTACACTGTCCTTAACGGTTTGAGATGGAGGGGGTGGATTGACAGGGGGAGGGGGGGGGTCTACACTGTCCTTAGGGGTTTGAGATGGAGGGGGAGGGGGGTCTACACTGTCCTTAACGGTTTGAGATGGAGGGAGGGTCTACACTGTCCTTAACGGTTTGAGATGGAGGGAGGGTCTACACTGTCCTAAATCCAGTTCTTTTTAAATCCGAGAGACATTTCTCAGAACCTGAGTTATGACCTTTTAAATCTCTACAATAATAGATACATATATTTGAATTAGAGCCTAAATAATGTATATTTCAGTGTGATTTATAAACCGTCAACAACAACATCCATAAAGAAAAACATTAAAGAGCTGTTTAATTTGACTATACAGTACAGTGATCTCCAGGTATTGGGACAGTGACCCGTTTTTGTTTTGGCTCTGTACTCCAGCACTTTGGATTTCAAATGATAATGAGGTTCACCATATGTAACCTTTTATTTAACTAACCTCTCACCATTACAATAACCAGAGGTTAGCATTTTATATCATAACCCCCCAAGACATGCTAACCTCTCACCATTACAATATCCAGGGAGGTTAGCATTTTATATCATAACCCCCCAAGACATGCTAATCTCTCACCATTACAATATCCAGGGAGGTTAGCATTTTATATCATAACCCCCCCAAGACATGCTAATCTCTCACCATTACAATAACCAGGGAGGTTAGCATTTTATATCATAACCCCCCAAAACATGCTAAACTCTCACCATTACAATATCCAGGGAGGTTAGCATTTTATATCATAACCCCCCCAAGACATGCTAACCTTTCACCATTACAATAACCAGGGAGGTTAGCATTTTATATCATAACCCCCCCAAGACATGCTAACCTCTCACCATTACAATATCCAGGGAGGTTAGCATTTTATATCATAACCCACCAAGACATGCTAACCTCTCACCATTACAATATCCAGGGAGGTTAGCATTTTATATCATAACCCCCCCAAGACATGCTAACCTTTCACCATTACAATAACCAGGGAGGTTAGGATTTTATATCATAACCCCCCAAGACATGCTAACCTCTCACCATTACAATAACCAGGGAGGTTAGCATTTTTTGGGGCGGTATGATATTTGTGCGTCTGATATTTGTGTGTCTAACTTCCTCCCTCATTATTCATTCGTGTGTCTGTGCTAGTCTGAAACAGGAGTTGAAATGGACTAGTGCAGATGCTGAGGGTGTTACTG
The DNA here is from genome assembly GCF_901001165.1 of Salmo trutta. NCBI lineage: Eukaryota > Metazoa > Chordata > Actinopteri > Salmoniformes > Salmonidae > Salmo > Salmo trutta. The sequence goes on along the minus strand of NW_021822929.1, from coordinate 41,339 downwards.
CCTGTAAAACTCAGTCTGCTCAGTGGCAGCTGCCTGCCTGCCTGCATCCTGTGGGTGTGACTGTGGGTGTGTGTGTCTGCAGCCTGCGATCCAGCTGTTTCCTGTTAACAATCATGTTGCTCGTGTGTGTGTGTACACGTCACTCAGCGACTGTGACTGTTTAAAGCTTTCTGTCAAAGATAGAAGCCTACTTACTGAGGACACTCTCCTATTCTCTCTGTTCTGTAACGTCTCAGTAGACTAGACATCATCATTCAGTCTGTTCTCTGTTCTGTAACGTCTCAGTAGACTAGACATCATCATTCAGTCTGTTCTCTGTTCTGTAACGTCTCAGTAGACTAGACAA
>NW_021822929.1:0-40493 GCF_901001165.1 Salmo trutta | reverse complement strand
CTCCTGCTGTCAATCCACCCCCTCCATCTCAACCCTAAGGACAGTGTAGACCCTCCCCTCCATCTCACAACCCTAAGGACAGTGTAGACCCTCCCTCCATCTCAAACCCCTAAGGACAGTGTAGACCCTCCCCTCCATCTCAAACCCCTAAGGACAGTGTAGACCCCCCTCCATCTCAAACCCCTAAGGACAGTGTAGACCCCCCCTCCATCTCAAACCGTTAAGGACAGTGTAGACCCTCCCCTCCCCCCTCCATCTCAAACCGTTAAGGACGTGTAGACCCCCCCCCCCCTCCATCTAAAACCCTAAGGACAGTGTAGACCCCCCCCCTCCATCTCAAACCGTTAGGACAGTGTAGACCCCCCCTCCCCTGTCAATCCACCCCTCCATCTCAAAACCCCTAAGGACAGTGTAGACCCTCCCCTCCATCTCAAACCGTTAAGGACAGTGTAGACCCTCCCCTCCCCCTCCATCTCAAACCGTTAAGGACAGTGTAGACCCCCCTCCCCTCCATCTCAAACCCACAAGGACAGCCATTATCAACATTTCAAACCCCCCGTTGCACCCCATCCTAAATTATTCCTCCTTGCCCCTCTATAGTGTTGTCACGATACGATACCCCCACAGCGTCACGATACCAAGCAGAAAAAGTAGGTATATTAGCCCAAGTTACAGAATGGAACTTGATCCAGACAGATACACTCAGCTATTGCTCTGTTCAAATCATTGGACATCAGACTGTACTTGTCAACATTTACCCGAGACCACCATGTAGTTATTAATGAATCAATTATACAATCAATGACGTGTTTACCCAACCTAACTACATAATAACATCATGTTAGTCATATTTGAATGGTTTAATCTTTATTGATAAACTGGTGAATCAAGATGTAGCCTAGGTCTATCCACTACAGGTGGAATACATATTCAATAGGAGTTGTATGCATTGAGTTATGAGCTTGTTTTGGCTGATTTCATGGGGCTACAGATGAAATCCTGAATGGAAACAGATTGCCAATACAATGTAATTGCTAAGAGAACACAAAGTAGTATTTGATTTATACTGATCAACATTTGCATAGATGACGCTTCTTTATAAAAGGGTGCACTGTCTCTAACAGTAATGACATCATTCATGAGGCAAGGAGGGGACGCCCAGGAGTCAGTCAGCTGACCCAATAGATCATCTTTGGGAGAGACTGAGACAGACTGAATAGGAGAATGGATACTGTTTTTTGGTGGCAATCAGCTTTGGAAAAAAAATCTGCATATTTCGCAAACAAAGTACAGGAGTAGATGATGGTTAGCTTTATCTGTTAGCTAGCAAGAAAAGTTAGCGATAGCCTAAAAAGCTGGAAGCTATCTTCTAGCATTGTCAAGTTATTCTAGCCTGTATGGACATTGTATTTATTTATTTATTAGTAATTTATATTTAACCTTTATTTAACTAGACAAGAACAAATTCTTATTTAATGAATGACGGCCTAGGAACAGTGGGTTAACTGCGACAGATTCTTACCTTGATAGCTCGGAGATTCGATCTAGCAACCTTTTTTGATTACTACCCGCCGCCGCCCCTCTAGGCTACCCGCCGCCGCCCCTCTAACCGCCAGGCTACCCGCCGCCGCCCCTCTAACCGCCAGGCTACCCGCCGCCCCCTCTAACCGCCAGGCTACCCGCCTCCCTCTAACCGCCAGGCTACCCGCCTACCTCTAACCGCCAGGCTACCCGCCGCCGCCCCTCTACCGCCAGGCTACCCGCCCCTCTAACCGCACCAGGCTACCCGCCGCCTCCCTCTAACCGCCAGGCTACCCGCCGCCGCCCCTCTAACCGCCAGGCTACCCGCCGCCGCCCTCTCTAACCGCCACCGGCTACCCGCCGCCGCCCCTCTAACCGCCAGGTACCCGCCGCCGCCCCTCTAACCGCCAGGCTACGCCGCCGCCCCTCTAACCCCAGGTACCCGCCGCCGCCCCTCAACCGCCAGGCTACCGCCGCCTCCCCTCTAACCGCCAGGTACCCGCCGCCTCCCTCTAACCGCCAGGCTACCCGCCGCCTCCTCAACCGCCAGGCTACCCGCCGCCGCCCCTCTAACGCCAGGCTACCGCCTCCCTCTAACCGCCAGGCTACCGCCGCCTCCCCTCTAACCGCCAGGCTACCGCCGCCGCCCCTCTAACCGCCAGGCTACCCGCCTCCCCTCTAACCGCCAGGCTACCCGCCGCCGCCCCTCTAACCGCCAGGCTACCCGCCGCCGCCCCTCTAACCGCCAGGCTACCCGCCGCCCCTCTAACCGCCAGCTACCCGCCGCCTCCCTCTAACGCCAGGCTACCCGCCGCCGCCCCTCTAACCGCCAGGCTACCCGCGCCGCCTCTAACCGCCAGGCTACCCGCCGCCGCCCCTCTAACCGCCAGGCTACCCGCCGCCGCCCCTCTAACCGCCAGGCTACCCGCCCCCCTCTAACCGCCAGGCTACCCGCCTCCGCCCCTCTAACCGCCAGGCTACCGCACGCCGCCCCTCTAACCGCCAGGCTACCCGCCGCCGCCCCTCTAACCGCCAGGCTACCCGCCGCCGCCCCTCTAACCGCCAGGCTACCCGCCGCCGCCCCTCTAACCGCCAGGCTACCCGCCGCCTCCCCTCTAACCGCCAGGCTACCCGCCGCCTCCCCTCTAACCGCCAGGCTACCCGCCGCCTCCCTCTAACCGCCAGGCTACCCGCCGCCTCCCCTCTAACCGCCAGGCTACCCGCCGCCTCCCCTCTAACCGCTAGGCTACCCGCCCCTCCCCCACTCTCTCTTTCCCTCCCCCTCCCCACTCTCTCTTTCCCTCCCCCTCCCCCACTCTCTCTTTCCCTCCCCCTCCCCCACTCTCTCTTTCCCTCCCCCTCCCCCACTCTCTCTTTCCCTCCCCCTCCCCCCCACTCTCTCTTTCCCTCCCCTCCCCCCTCTCTCTTTCCCTCCCCCTCCCCCACTCTCTTTCCCTCCCCCTCCCCCACTCTCTCTTTCCCTCCCCCCTCCCCCACTCCCTCCCCCTCACCCACTCCCTCCCCCTCACCCACTCCCTCCCCCTCACCCACACTCTCTTTCCCTCCCCCTCACCCACACTCTCTTTCCCTCCCCCTCACCCACACTCTCTTTCCCTCCCCCCTCCCCCCCCCCTCCTCTTTCCCTCCCCCTCACCCCCACTCTCTTTCCCTCCCCCTCATCCACTCTCTCTTTCCCTCCCCCTCACCCACACTCTTTCCCTCCCCCTCACCCACACTCTTTCCCTCCCCCTCACCCACACTCTCTTTCCCTCCCCCTCACCCACACTCTCTTTCCCTCCCCCTCACCCACACTCTCTTTCCCTCCCCCTCACCCCACACTCTCTTTCCCTCCCCCTCACCCACACTCCCCTCCCCTCCACCCACACTCTCTTTCCCTCCCCCTCACCCACACTCTCTTTCCCTCCCCCTCATCCACACTCTCTTTCCCTCCCCCTCACCCACACTCCCTCCCCCTCACCCACACTCTCTTTCCCTCCCCCTCACCCACACTCTCTTTCCCTCCCCCTCATCCACTCTCTCTTTCCCTCCCCCTCATCCACTCTCTCTTTCCCTCCCCCTCACCCACACTCTCTTTCCCTCCCCCTCACCCACACTCTCTTTCCCTCCCCCTCACCCACACTCTCTTTCCCTCCCCCACACTCTCTTTCCCTCCCCCTCACCCACTCTCTCTTTCCCTCCCCCTCATTCCTTGACTTCCGCTCCACTTCAGTCCAATCAACATCTCCCAACCAGAACCCAGTCCCACCCACAGAACCCAGTCCCACCCACAGAACCCAGTCCCACCCACAGAACCCAGTCCCACCCACAGAACCCAGTCCCACCCACAGAACCCATCCTCCTCCACACACGGCCCAGAGGTATGGACCTGACAGTTCCTCTTTCACCATGAGGTCATATCTGTAAACACTAGAGGAGCTGCTGGAGCACGATGTCATGACTCTGTGTGTGTGTGTCTCACCTTGTCACCCTCCTCTCCACAGGCATGGTCAGGATGGCTCCTCCCCCCTACGGCTCCTAGACACAGAGATACCATCGTTACTACAGACCCTGGTTCAAATCCAGGCTGGATCACAACCGGCTGTGATTGGGAATCCCACAGGGCGGCACACAATTGGCCCGGTGGCGTCCGGATTTGGCCTGGGTAGGCAGGCATTGTAAATAAGAATGTTATTAACTGACTTGCCTAGTTAAATAAAAAAATATTAACAGTGGTAGACTGGCCCCTAGACACAGAGATAACATTATTAACAGTGGTAGACTGGCCCCTATGGCTCCTAGACACAGAGATACCATTATTAACAGTGGTAGACTGGCCCCTATGGCTCCTAGACAGAGAGATACCATTATTAACAGTGGTAGACTGGCCCCTATGGCTCCTAGACACAGGATACCATTATAACAGTGGTTAGACTGGCCCCTATGGCTCCTAGACACAGAGATACCATTATTAACAGTGGTAGACTGGCCCCTATGGCTCCTAGACACAGAGATACCATTATTAACAGTGGTAGACTGGCCCCTATGGCTCCTAGACACAGAGATACCATTATTAACAGTGGTAGACTGGCCCCTATGGCTCCTAGACACAGAGATACCATTATTAACAGTGGTAGACTGGCCCCTATGGCTCCTAGACACAGAGATACCATTATTAACAGTGGTAGACTGGCCCCTATGGCTCCTAGACACAGAGATACCATTATTAACAGTGTAGACTGGCCCCTATGGCTCCTAGACACAGAGATACCATTATTAACAGTGGTAGACTGGCCCCTATGGCTCCTAGACACAGAGATACCATTATTAACAGTGGTAGACTGGCCCTATGGCACCTAGACACAGAGATACCATTATTAACAGGGTAGACTGGCCCCTATGGCTCCTAGACACAGAGATACCATTATTAACAGTGGTAGACTGGCCCCTATGGCTCCTAGACAGAGAGATACCATTATTAACAGTGGTAGACTGGCCCCTATGGCTCCTAGACACAGAGATACCATTATTAACAGTGGTAGACTGGCCCCTATGGCTCCTAGACACAGAGATACCATTTATTAACAGTGGTAGACTGGCCCCTATGGCTCCTAGACACAGAGATACCATTATTAACAGTGGTTAGACTGGCCCCTATGGCTCCTAGACACAGAGATACCATTATTAACAGTGGTAGACTGGCCCCTATGGCTCCTAGACACAGAGATACCATTATTAACAGTGGTAGACTGGCCCCTATGGCTCCTAGACACAGAGATACCATTATTAACAGTGGTAGACTGGCCCCTATGGCTCCTAGACAGAGATACCATTATTAACAGTGGTAGACTGGCCCCTATGGCTCCTAGACAGAGATACCATTATTAACAGTGGTAGACTGGCCCCTATGGCTCCTAGACACAGAGATACCATTATTAACAGTGGTAGACTGGCCCCTATGGCTCCTAGACAGAGACACCATTATTAACAGTGGTAGACTGGCCCCTATGGCTCCTAGACACACTTAGGCCATAGAGACTAGATGATACTAAGGCTATAGAGACTAGATGATACTAAGGCTATAGAGACTATAGAGACTAGATGATGCTAAGGCTATAGAGACTAGATGATGCTAAGGCTATAGAGACTAGATGATACTAAGGCTATAGAGACTATAGAGACTAGATGATGCTAAGGCTATAGAGACTATAGAGACTAGATGATGCTAAGGCTATAGAGACTAGATGATACTAAGGCTATAGAGACTAGATGATACTAAGGCTATAGAGACTATAGAGACTAGATGATACTAAGGCTATAGAGACTATAGAGACTAGATGATGCTAAGGCTATAGAGACTATAGAGACTAGATGATGCTGAGGCTATAGAGACTAGATGATGCTAAGGCTATAGAGACTATAGAGACTAGATGATGCTAAGGCTATAGATACTATAGAGACTAGATTATGCTAAGGCTATAGAGGCTATAGAGACTAGATGATGCTAAGGCTATAGAGACTAGATGATACTAAGGCTATAGAGACTATAGAGACTAGATGATGCTAAGGCTATAGAGACTATAGAGACTAGATGATGCTAAGGCTATAGAGACTATAGAGACTAGATGATACTAAGGCTATAGAGACTATAGAGACTAGATGATGCTAAGGCTATAGAGGCTATAGAGACTAGATGATACTAAGGCTATAGAGACTAGATGATACTGAGGCTATAGAGACTATATGATGCTAAGGCTATAGAGACTATAGAGACTAGATGATGCTAAGGCTATAGAGACTATAGAGACTAGATGATGCTAAGGCTATAGAGACTATAGAGACTAGATGATGCTAAGGCCATAGAGACTAGATGATACTAAGGCTATAGAGACTATAGAGACTAGATGATACTAAGACTATAGAGACTAGATGATACTAAGGCTAGAGAGACTAGATGATGCTAAGGCTATAGAGACTATAGAGACTAGATGATACTAAGGCTATAGAGACTATAGAGACTAGATGATGCTAAGGCTATAGAGACTAGATGATACTAAGGCTATAGAGACTAGATGATACTAAGGCCATAGAGACTAGATGATACTAAGGCTATAGAGACTATAGAGACTAGATGATGCTAAGGCTATAGAGACTAGATGATGCTAAGGCCATAGAGACTAGATGATGCTAAGGCTATAGAGACTATAGAGACTAGATGATGCTAAGGCTATAGAGACTATATGATGCTAAGGCTATAGAGACTAGATGATACTAAGGCTATAGAGACTATAGAGACTAGATGATACTAAGGCTATAGAGACTATAGAGACTAGATGATGCTAAGGCTATAGAGACTAGATGATACTAAGGCTATAGAGACTAGATGATGCTAAGGCCATAGAGACTATAGAGACTAGATGATGCTAAGGCTATAGAGACTAGATGATACTAAGGCTATAGAGACTATAGAGACTAGATGATGCTAAGACTATAGAGACTAGATGATACTAAGGCTATAGAGGCTAGATGATGCTAAGGCTATAGAGGCTATATGATACTAAGGCTATAGAGACTATAGAGACTAGATGATACTAAGGCTATAGAGGCTAGATGATGCTAAGGCTATAGAGGCTATAGAGACTAGATGATGCTAAGGCTATAGAGACTAGATGATGCTAAGGCTATAGAGGCTAGATGATGCTAAGGCTATAGAGGCTATAGAGACTAGATGATGCTAAGGCTATAGAGACTAGATGATGCTAAGGCTATAGAGGCTATAGAGACTAGATGATGCTAAGGCCATAGAGACTATAGAGACTAGATGATGCTAAGGCCATAGAGGCCATAGAGACTAGATGATGCTAAGGCTATAGAGACTAGATGATACTAAGGCTATAGAGACTAGATGATACTAAGGCTATAGAGACTAGATGATACTAAGGCTATAGAGACTAGATGATGCTAAGGCTATAGAGACTAGATGATACTAAGGCTATAGAGACTAGATGATGCTAAGGCTATAGAGACTATAGAGACTAGATGATGCTAAGGCCATAGAGACTAGATGATGCTAAGGCTATAGAGGCTAGATGATGCTAAGGCTATAGAGACTAGATGATGCTAAGGCTATAGAGGCTATAGAGACTAGATGATGCTAAGGCCATAGAGACTATAGAGACTAGATGATGCTAAGGCCATAGAGGCCATAGAGACTAGATGATGCTAAGGCCATAGAGACTATAGAGACTAGATGATACTAAGGCTATAGAGACTAGATGATGCTAAGGCTATAGAGACTATAGAGACTAGATGATGCTAAGGCTATAGAGACTATAGAGACTAGATGATGCTAAGGCTATAGAGACTAGATGATACTAAGACTATAGAGACTATAGAGACTAGATGATGCTAAGGCTATAGAGACTATAGAGACTAGATGATGCTAAGGCTATAGAGACTATAGAGACTAGATGATACTAATGCTATAGAGACTATAGAGACTAGATGATACTAAGGCTATAGAGACTATAGAGACTAGATGATACTAAGGCTATAGAGACTATAGAGACTAGATGATACTAAGGCTATAGAGACTATAGAGACTAGATGATACTAAGGCCATAGAGACTATAGAGACTAGATGATGCTAAGGCTATAGAGACTATAGAGACTAGATGATACTAAGGCCATAGAGACTATAGAGACTAGATGATGCTAAGGCTATAGAGACTATAGAGACTAGATGATACTAAGGCTATAGAGACTATAGAGACTAGATGATACTAAGGCTATAGAGACTATAGAGACTAGATGATACTAAGGCTATAGAGACTATAGAGACTAGATGATACTAAGGCTATAGAGGCTAGATGATGCTAAGGCTATAGAGACTATAGAGACTAGATGATACTAAGGCTATAGAGACTAGATGATGCTAAGGCTATAGAGACTATAGAGACTAGGTGATGCTAAGGCTATAGAGACTATAGAGACTAGATGATACTAAGGCTATAGAGACTAGATGATGCTAAGGCTATAGAGACTATAGAGACTAGATGATACTAAGGCCATAGAGACTATAGAGACTAGATGATACTAAGGCTATAGAGACTAGATGATACTAAGGCTATAGAGACTATAGAGACTAGATGATACTAAGGCTATAGAGACTAGATGATGCTAAGGCTATAGAGACTAGATGATGCTAAGGCTATAGAGACTAGATGATGCTAAGGCTATAGAGACTATAGAGACTAGATGATGCTAAGGCTATAGAGACTATAGAGACTAGATGATGCTAAGGCTATAGAGACTAGATGATACTAAGGCTATAGAGACTAGATGATACTAAGGCTATAGAGACTATAGAGACTAGATGATGCTAAGGCTATAGAGACTATAGAGACTAGATGATGCTAAGGCTATAGAGACTATAGAGACTAGATGATGCTAAGGCTATAGAGACTATAGAGACTAGATGATACTAATGCTATAGAGACTATAGAGACTAGATGATACTAAGGCTATAAAGACTATAGAGACTAGATGATACTAAGGCTATAGAGACTATAGAGACTAGATGATACTAAGGCTATAGAGACTATAGAGACTAGATGATACTAAGGCCATAGAGACTATAGAGACTAGATGATGCTAAGGCTATAGAGACTATAGAGACTAGATGATACTAAGGCTATAGAGACTATAGAGACTAGATGATACTAAGGCTATAGAGACTATAGAGACTAGATGATACTAAGGCTATAGAGGCTAGATGATGCTAAGGCTATAGAGACTATAGAGACTAGATGATACTAAGGCTATAGAGACTAGATGATGCTAAGGCTATAGAGACTATAGAGACTAGATGATGCTAAGGCTATAGAGACTATAGAGACTAGATGATGCTAAGGCTATAGAGACTAGATGATGCTAAGGCTATAGAGACTATAGAGACTAGATGATACTAAGGCCATAGAGACTATAGAGACTAGATGATACTAAGACTATAGAGACTAGATGATACTAAGGCTATAGAGACTATAGAGACTAGATGATACTAAGGCTATAGAGACTAGATGATGCTAAGGCTATAGAGACTAGATGATGCTAAGGCTATAGAGACTAGATGATGCTAAGGCTATAGAGACTAGATGATACTAAGGCTATAGAGACTAGATGATACTAAGGCTATAGAGACTAGATGATACTAAGGCTATAGAGACTATAGAGACTAGATGATACTAAGGCTATAGAGACTAGATGATACTAAGGCTATAGAGACTAGATGATACTAAGGCTATAGAGACTATAGAGACTAGATGATACTAAGGCTATAGAGACTAGATGATACTAAGGCTATAGAGACTAGATGATATTAAGGCTATAGAGACTATAGAGACTAGATGATACTAAGGCTATAGAGACTAGATGATGCTAAGGCTATAGAGACTAGATGATGCTAAGGCTATAGAGACTAGATGATGCTAAGGCTATAGAGGCTAGATGATGCTAAGGCTATAGAGGCTAGATGATGCTAAGGCTATAGAGACTATAGAGACTAGATGATGCTAAGGCTATAGAGACTATAGAGACTAGATGATGCTAAGGCTATAGAGACTAGATGATGCTAAGGCTATAGAGGCTATAGAGACTAGATGATGCTAAGGCTATAGAGACTAGATGATGCTAAGGCTATAGAGGCTATAGAGGCTAGATGATGCTAAGGCTATAGAGACTAGATGATACTAAGGCTATAGAGACTATAGAGACTAGATGATGCTAAGGCTATAGAGACTAGATGATACTAAGGCTATAGAGGCTATAGAGGCTAGATGATACTAAGGCTATAGAGACTAGATGATACTAAGGCTATGAAAGGCTTAGAGATTTAACCCCTATTGTTGTTTTGATTATCAAACATCTGGACCTCAACATACAAACATGTTTGTGCGAGTTAGTGTCTTGTGTGTGAGAGAGAGAGATCACAGAGAGAGAAAAGGACTAGCTCCACTCCTTACATTCAGAAGCAGAAAACAACATAGCAAACACACACACACACACACACACACACACACCCCAAACACACACACAGCAAACACACACGCACCAAAGCCAGTAATCCAGGATTAAAGCAGCCGTTTTCAGATGACATCACCACCAGACTGTTACTCTGTTTCATCTTCCATTCAGCTGGTTTGTTTTCCTTCTGGAGGTCTGACTGAGGTGACGTCACATCACACTACCAGAGGTACTGACACTACAGCCCTGGTCTGTCCTTGACTTCTCCCAAGTGGACACTGGAGTCCCAAATGACTCCACACACACACACAATGGGACAGGAAGGAACAGGACAGCAGGCCTGATAGAGTGGATGTGTCAGGGATGCCATGGGTGAAGGGGGGGATAGAGTGGATGTGTCAGGGATGCCATGGGTGAAGGGGGGATAGAGTGGATGTGTCAGGGATGCCATGGGTGAGGGGGGGATAGAGTGGATGTATCAGGGATGCCATGGGTGAAGGGGGGGATAGAATGGATGTGTCAGGGATGCCATGGGTGAGGGGGGGGATAGAGTGGATGTGTCAGGGATGCCATGGGTGAAGGGGGGATAGAGTGGATGTGTCAGGGATGCCATGGGTGAGGGGGGGATAGAGTGGATGTGTCAGGGATGCCATGGGTGAAGGGGGGGATAGAGTGGATGTGTCAGGGATGCCGTGAGGGGGGGGGAATAAAGTGGATGTGTCAGGGTTGCCATGGGGATGTGGAAAATAAAGGAGAGGAGAGACTGGGGGAGGGGGAGATAGAGGCATGGGTAAGATATATGGAGGGGAGCAGAGAGGAGAAGAGACTGGGGGATGGTGGGACAGAGAGGGGGAGGGAGGGGGAGATCCAGGAGAAAGAGGATGGAGAGAGAGAGAGAGATTGTGGCTTCTCTTGACTGCTATTGATTTTCTGTAAGCTTCAGAGTGCATCAGCTGTAAGGGGGATGGTGGGAGAGAGAGCGAGAGCGAGAGAGAGAGAGAGAGGATGGTGGGAGAGAGAGAGAGAGACGGGATGGTGGGAGAGAGAGAGAGAGACAGGGGATGGTGGGAGAGAGAGAGAGAGACAGGGGATGGTGGGACAGAGAGAGAGAGACAGGGGATGGTGGGACAGAGAGAGAGAGACAGGGGATGGTGGGACAGAGAGAGAGACAGGGGATGGTGGGACAGAGAGAGAGACAGGGGATGGTGGGACAGAGAGAGAGACAGGGGATGGTGGGACAGAGAGAGAGACAGGGGATGGTGGGACAGAGAGAGAGACAGGGGATGGTGGGACAGAGAGAGAGACAGGGGATGGTGGGACAGAGAGAGAGACAGGGGATGGTGGGACAGAGAGAGAGACAGGGGATGGTGGGACAGAGAGAGAGACAGGGGATGGTGGAACAGAGAGAGAGAGAGACAGGGGATGGTGGGACAGAGAGAGAGAGAGACAGGGGATGGTGGGACAGAGAGAGAGAGAGACAGGGGATGGTGGGACAGAGAGAGAGAGAGAGACAGGGGATGGTGGGACAGAGAGAGAGAGAGAGACAGGGGATGGTGGGACAGAGAGAGAGAGAGAGACAGGGGATGGTGGGACAGAGAGAGAGAGAGAGAGACAGGGGATGGTGGGACAGAGAGAGAGAGAGAGACAGGGGATGGTGGAGCAGAGAGAGAGAGACAGGGATCAGCTTCAGAGTGCATCAGCTATTTCTATCCATTTCCTCTTCTCCTCCTCCCTCCATTATTTTGTCACCATTTCTCCCTCCAACACATTACACCCTCTCTCTACGCATCACCAGCCCCCCACATCTCTTCTTCATGTCATACCCCCCCCTCTCTCATCCTCTCCATCCCTCCCTCTCTCATTAACACATCCCTGTCTAGCTCTCCTCTTTTTCATATCGTTCCACCTCCATCTCTCTTTTATCAGTAGCTGGTGAGATTATTTCTTACTAACTTTTCACATCGAAAAACGAGAGAAATTGAGAGGTGAGAGAAAGAGGCGAGAAAGTAAGGAGAGAGGAGAGAGAGGAGAGAGAGAGAGGAGAGAGAGGCGAGAGAGAGGAGAGAGGCGAGAGAGCGTGAGAGAGACACACAGGAAGATCTTAAGATATCTGAACACAACACAGACAGACAGACTTCAGCACCAGCCTTGTAGAATACAATGAGGCCTTCACCACAGACAGACAGACTTCAGCACCAGCCTTGTAGAATAATGATCACCACAGACAGACAGACTTCAGCACCAGCCTTGTAGAATACAATGAGGCCTTCACCACAGACAGACAGACTTCAGCACCAGCCTTGTAGAATAATGATCACCACAGACAGACAGACTTCAGCACCAGCCTTGTAGAATACAATGAGGCCTTCACCACAGACAGACAGACTTCAGCACCAGCCTTGTAGAATACAATGAGGCCTTCACCACAGACAGACAGACTTCAGCACCAGCCTTGTAGAATAATGATCACCACAGACAGACAGACTTCAGCACCAGCCTTGTAGAATACAATGAGGCCTTCACCACAGACAGACAGACTTCAGCACCAGCCTTGTAGAATACAATGAGGCCTTCACCACAGACAGACAGACTTCAGCACCAGCCTTGTAGAATACAATGAGGCCTTCACCACAGACAGACAGACTTCAGCACCAGCCTTGTAGAATAATGATCACCACAGACAGACAGACTTCAGCACCAGCCTTGTAGAATACAATGAGGCCTTCACCACAGACAGACAGACTTCAGCACCAGCCTTGTAGAATAATGATCACCACAGACAGACAGACTTCAGCACCAGCCTTGTAGAATACAATGAGGCCTTCACCACAGACAGACAGACTTCAGCACCAGCCTTGTAGAATAATGATCACCACAGACAGACAGACTTCAGCACCAGCCTTGTAGAATACAATGAGGCCTTCACCACAGACAGACAGACTTCAGCACCAGCCTTGTAGAATACAATGAGGCCTTCACCACAGACAGACAGACTTCAGCACCAGCCTTGTAGAATACAATGAGGCCTTCACCACAGACAGACAGACTTCAGCACCAGCCTTGTAGAATACAATGAGGCCTTCACCACAGACAGACAGACTTCAGCACCAGCCTTGTAGAATACAATGAGGCCTTCACCACAGACAGACAGACTTCAGCACCAGCCTTGTAGAATACAATGAGGCCTTCACCACAGACAGACAGACTTCAGCACCAGCCTTGTAGAATACAATGAGGCCTTCACCACAGACAGACAGACTTCAGCACCAGCCTTGTAGAATACAATGAGGCCTTCACCACAGACAGACAGACTTCAGCACCAGCCTTGTAGAATACAATGAGGCCTTCACCACAGACACACTAAAATGCTACTTCGTAAAAATAAAAAACAGAGAACAAGCAAAGCACTTGACTGACCGCACACGTGTGTGGTGGTTGTGTGTGTGTGTGTGTGTGTGTGTGTCATCAATAAGGACAACTACACTAGATTTACTGTGTGTGTGTGTCATCAATAAGGACAACTACACTAGATTTACTGTGTGTGTGTGTGTGTGTCATCAATAAGGACAACTACACTAGATTTACTGTGTGTGTGTGGTGGTTGTGTGTGTGTGTGTGTCAGTTAATAAGTGGCCCTTCCCATGGTAGACAGGAATGACACTCTCCCTTTCCCTCCCTAGATTTGACTTTCCCCTTCTGCCCTTGTTTTCATTCTCTCCCCCCACCTCCCAACTCTGTTGTTGTAGTAGTAGTAGTAGTAGTAGTAGTAGTAGTAGCAGCAGCAGTAGTAGCAGCAATAGTGATATGATCTCCATGTCTCTCTCTGTCCCAAATTGCACCTTCTTCCCTTTTATAGTACACTAGTGTTAAACAGGACCCAATAGAGCTTTGGTCACTAGTGTTAACTTCTTTGGGATAGGGGGTGGTATTTTGACGTCAGGATGAAAAGCGTGCCCAAAGTAAACTGCCTGCTACTCAGGCCCAGAAGATTAGATTTGGATAGAAAACACTCGAAAGTTTCTAAAACTGTTAAAATAATGTCTGTGAGTATAACAGAACTGAAATGGCAGGCAAAACCCCGAGGACAATTCATCCCCCCAAAAATACATTTCATCCTACCACTGATTTCAATGGATATCACTTTTATTATAAGGCGAAGTTCTCCCAGATCACACTTCCTAGTGCTTCCACTAGATGTCAACAGTCTTTAGAAAGAGTTTCAGGCTGGTTTTTGGAAAAATGAGCCAGAAAATGTAGTTTTTCTAGGTGGCTCCCATTTTGGCTGTAGTCTTTTCATGCGCGTGGATGAGAGCGCGTCCTTTGTTGTTTATCTCCGGTAAAGACAATAACGATTCTCCGTCTTAAACAATAAAATTTATTTGCGTATTAGGGTACCTATTGTTTGAATATAAACGTTGATTGACTTGTTCGGATAATTTAAATATTAACGTTTAGGATTCATTTTGTATGCATTTTGAAGGAGGGAAACCGAGTGGATTATTGACTGAAGCGCGCCAGCTAAACTGAGTTTTTATGGATATAAAGAAGGACATTATCGAACAAAAGCACCATTTGTAAAGTAACTGGGACCTTTTGGAGTGCCAACAAAAGAAGATCTTCAAAGGTAGGGCATATATTATATCGCTATTTCTGACTTTCCTGTCGCAACCCTGACCTGTTCACCGGACGTGCTACCTGTCCCAGACCCGCTGTTTTCAACTCTCTAGAGACAGCAGGAGCGGTAGAGATACTCTCAATGATCGGCTATGAAAAGCCAACTGACATTTACTCCTGAGGTGCTGACTTGTTGCACCCTCTACAACCACTGTGATGATTATTATTTGACCATGCTGGTCATTTATGAACATTTGAACATCTTGACCATGTTCTGTTATAATCTCCACCCGGCACAGCCAGAAGAGGACTGGCCACCCCTCATAGCATGGTTCCCCTCTAGGTTTCTTCCAAGGTTTTGGCTGTTCTAGGGAGTTTTTCCTAGCCACCGTGCTACTACTCCTGCATTGCTTGCTGTTTGGGGTTTTAGGCTGGGTTTCTTTACAGCACTTTGAGATATCAGCGATGTAAGAAGGGCTTTATAAATACATTTGATTTGTTATGCATTTGTGTGCTGGGCGCTGTCCTCAGACAAATCGCATGGTTTGCTTTCGCAGTAAAGCCTTTTTGAAATCTGACACGGCGGCTGGATTAACAACAAGTTAAGCTTTATTTTGATGTATTGCACTTGTGATTTCATGAAAGTTTAATATTTATAGTAATTTAATATGAATTTGGCGCTCTGCAATTTCACTGGAAATTGTCAAAATGGGACAGAGGCGTCCCACTAATCCGCAAGAAGTTAAACAGAACCCAACAGAGCTCTGGTCACTAGTGTTAAACAGAACCCAACAGAGCTCTGGTCACTAGTGTTAAACAGAACCCAACAGAGCTCTGGTCACTAGTGTTAAACAGGACCCAACAGAGCTCTGGTCACTAGTGTTAAACAGAACCCAACAGAGCTCTGGTCACTAGTGTTAAACAGAACCCAACAGAGCTCTGGTCACTAGTGTTAAACAGGACCCAACAGTGTTGTGGTCTAATGTAATACACTAAACAGGGATCTATTTGTGAAAAACCCTCTGTGCTACTGACACAGTTCTGTTCCTCCTGCTCCAAAGCCAGCCCACCCAGACAGCCAGTAAACAAGGCCCACACACACAGGCCACTCCCTAACGCTTTCACTCTAAAACCAGAACTCACCAACACTACACATGTAAACCCCCCACACACACACACACACCACATGAACCTTCTCTCCTTTACTCTCCACTCACCCTCCCTTCCTGCTTCACTGACAGACAGGGCCCAGCCGAGAGACTCTCCTTCTGTCCTCCTGTCCCTTTCTCTTCCTGCTTCACTAACAAACAGGG
This sequence comes from Salmo trutta, assembly GCF_901001165.1. NCBI lineage: Eukaryota > Metazoa > Chordata > Actinopteri > Salmoniformes > Salmonidae > Salmo > Salmo trutta. The sequence goes on along the minus strand of NW_021822929.1, from coordinate 24,027 downwards.
CTCAGCCGAGGAAGACTGCATCAGCCCTCCTCCTTCTGTCCTCCTCTCCCTCACTCTCTCTTCCTGCTTCACTGACAGACAGGGCCCAGCCGAGAGACTCTCCTTCTGTCCTCCTCTCCCTTTCTCACTCTCTCTTCCTGCTTCACTGACAGACAGGGCTCAGCCGAGAGACTCTCCTTCTGTCCACTCTTCCAAAAGCCAAGCTGAGTCTTTTCCCTCTAGTCACTATATTGTTGTCCTTCAATCCTCCCTCTCCATTTCTGTCTCTCTCTACAACTTCAGGGGAATTTGAAGCTGCCCAGCTGTACTGTGCTCTGCTGCTGCTACACTTACTTCACACCACACAGACACACACACACACACACACACACACAGCATAACTGTTACAACAGAAACTAAACAGAGAGAGAAGAGACAGGCTTAAAACAGAGAGAAGAACAGAAAGAGAGAAGGGGAAAGAGGGTGAAGGAGAGAGGAAACAGAAACCTAACTAGAGAGAGAAGAGAGAACATGATAGAAAGAGTGCAGATTTGGCCAGTGGGGCTTGTGCCTCTTGTTGGTGAGAACTCATGAACATAGGAGAAATGACAAGTGTCAACCCCTCCCTCCCCCTCATTCTCTCTTTGGCCGACACATTCTCCCCCTCAGGCAGGCCCCGTCAGCCCTCCCCCCCTCAGGCAGGCCCCGTCAGCCCTCCCCCTCAGGCAGGCCCCGTCAGCCCTCCCCCCTCAGGCAGGCCCCGTCAGCCCTCCCCCCTCAGGCAGGCCCCGTCAGCCCTCCCCCCTCAGGCAGGCCCCGTCAGCCCTCCCCCCCTCAGGCAGGCCCCGTCAGCCCTCCCCCCCTCAGCCCTCAGGCAGGCCCCGTCAGCCCTCCCCCCCTCAGGCAGGCCCCGTCAGCCCTCAGGCAGGCCCCGTCAGCCCTCCCCCCCTCAGGCAGGCCCCGTCAGCGCTCCCCTCCTCAGGCAGGCCCCGTCAGCGCTCCCCCCCTCAGGCAGGCCGCGTCAGCCCCCCCCCCCCCCTCAGGCAGGCCGCGTCAGCCCCCCCTCCCCCCTCAGGCAGGCCCCGTCAGCCCCCTCCCCCCTCAGGCAGGCCACGTCAGCCCTCCCCCCCTCAGGCAGGCCCCGTCAGCCCTCAGGCAGGCCCCGTCAGCCCTCAGGCAGGCCCCGTCAGCCCTCAGGCAGGCCCCGTCAGCCCTCCCCCCTCAGGCAGGCCCCGTCAGCCCTCCCCCCTCAGGCAGGCCCCGTCAGCCCCCCCCCCCCCCCTCCCCTCAGGCAGGCCGCATCAGCCCTCCCCTCAGAAAGACTAACAGCCTAGACTTAGAAACCTACAAACAAAAGCCCTGTCCCTGGTCTGGTTCATTCTGAATGGTATTAAAACGCCTCGGTCCTCCTTGAGACTGTATTTTCCTCCCCCATAAACATACAAATATATATCTATCTATTCTGGGTCTGTGTATTAATATCTATAGATCCTTTCTTAAGTGACAATGATCCTCTCCATGCAACGTGACTGTGTCCCAAATGGCACCCTATTCCCTACATAGTGCACTACCTTTAACTAGAGGCCCAAAGGGCCCTGTTCTTAAGTAGTGCACTTTATAGGGAATAGGGTGTTATTTTGGGATATAGGCAGTGTTTAGTTGTGGTATCAGAGCGGAGGTAGGTGAACCCCCTAAACAATAAAGTGTAAAAACAGACAGACTAACCCCTCTTTCAGGAGGAGGAGAAGTAATCAGACAGACTAACCCCTCTTTCAGGAGGAACATTGAGTGAAACCCTCTTCAGACAAAAGCGACAGAGGAGAAAGAGAGAGATGGAGAGGTAAGGATGAAGGAGGGGCAGAAAGAGGAGAGGGGTACAAGGAAGGATGCAGAAAGGGAGGAGAGTAGAGAGGTACAGAGGACGTTCAAGGAGGAAAGGAGAGGAGTGGAGGAGGGGTACAGAGGACCTTCAAGGAGGAGAGCAGAGGAGAGAGGGATCATTAGCTTTCATCCCTAGTGCAGGTGACCAGCGTGGGAAGACAAGCCTCACACACACACACAGATAATAGACGTTCTATTGAGGAACCAAGACATCTAGTGCAGCATGTAGGGAATAGGGTGCTATTTGGAACTCATATAGTAAGCATGAGAAACAGATGGTGTAGGTGCTATAGACAAACACACACACACACAGCAGTCCTAAGCTTGTTCTCAGGAGCCTCCTCCTTATTAAACACAAGTGGATGTGGAGAAGGACATCTGGTACACACGGCTACATTTGAAGGGGTTTTCTTATTCTCCTACATGGGCACAAGTGGTGTGAGTGTGTATGTGTGTGTGTGTAGAGGATATGGGGAAAATGAGGAAACAGGCCCTCCAATGACAAAACACACACACGCTACAGAATGCACTTTCTGCTACATGTGTGTGTATGTGTGTTTTTCAGTCAGTCATTCACCTCTCCAGATCGAAATCCGTTTGGACAGAAATGGCCATTCCAACAATCAATTTACTCATTTCTGCATGCCACAGATATTGAGCTACTGTTTAACCAATCTATGATCAGCTTCTCTCCCCCAAATGTTACTTTAACCATTAGATACTAACTTAACCACAGACCCAGGATCTGCTTCTCTCCCCCAACCGTCACTTTAACCATTAGATACTAACTTAACCACAGACCCAGGATCTGCTTCTCTCCCCCAACCGTCACTTTAACCATTAGATACTAACTTAACCACAGATCTATGATCTGCTGGCACCTCCCCAAACCAAAGGGGGCTGAAACACCAAACTGACAGTACTGGTGGTGAGGATGAAGCTTACTGGCATGATGACGCTCGAGACTGCTCTCATCTGTCTCCCTCTCTTTTCCATCCCCCCTATCCCTACTGTCATCATGTCTCTCCCACTCTCCTCTCCATCCCCCCTATCCCTACTGTCATCATGTCTCTCCCACTCTCCTCTCCATCCCCCTATCCCTACTGTCATCAATGTCTCTCCCACTCTCCTCTCCATCCCCCCTATCCCTACTGTCATCATGTCTCTCCCACTCTCCTCTCCATCCCCCCTATCCCTACTGTCATCATGTCTCTCCACTCTCTTTCCCTCCCTTTTCCATCCCCCTATCCCTACTGTCATCATGTCTCTCCCACTCTCCTCTCCATCCCCCCTATCCCTACTGTCATCATGTCTCTCCCACTCTCCTCTCCATCCCCCCTATCCCTACTGTCATCATGTCTCTCCCTCTCTTTTCCATCCCCCCTATCCCTACTGTCATCATGTCTCTCCCACTCTCCTCTCCCACTCTCCATCCCCCCTATCCCTACTGTCATCATGTCTCTCCCACTCTCCTCTCCATCCCCCCTATCCCTACGGTCATCATGTCTCTCCACTCTCCTCTCCATCCCCCTATCCCTACTGTCATCATGTCTCTCCCACTCTCCTCTCCCTCTCCTCTCCATCCCCCCTATCCCTACTGTCATCATGTCTCTCCCACTCTCCTCTCCCTCTCTTTTCCATCCCCCTATCCTACTGTCATCATGTCTCTCCCACTCTCCTCTCCATCCCCCCTATCCCTACTGTCATCATGTCTCTCCCACTCTCCTCTCCATCCCCCTATCCCTACTGTCATCATGTCTCTCCCACTCTCCTCTCCATCCCCCCGATCCCTACTGGTCATCATGTCTCTCCCACTCTCCTCTCCCTCTCTTTTCCATCCCCCAATCCCAACTGTCATCATGTCCTCTCCCACTCTCCTCTCCCTCTCCTCTCCATCCCCCCTATCCCTACTGTCATCATGTCTCTCCCACTCTCCTCTCCATCCCCCCTATCCCTACTGTCATCATGTCTCTCCCACTCTCCTCTCCATCCCCCCTATCCCTACTGTCATCATGTCTCTCCCACTCTCCTCTCCATCCCCCTATCCCTACTGTCATCATGTCTCTCCCACTCTCCTCTCCATCCCCCCTATCCCTACTGTCATCATGTCTCTCCCACTCTCCTCTCCATCCCCCCTATCCCTACTGTCATCATGTCTCTCCCACTCTCCTCTCCATCCCCCCTATCCCTACTGTCATCATGTCTCTCCCACTCTCCTCTCCCTCTCTTTTCCATCCCCCCAATCCCAACTGTCATCATGTCTCTCCCACTCTCCTCTCCCTCTCCTCTCCATCCCCCCTATCCCTACTGTCATCATGTCTCTCCCACTCTCCTCTCCATCCCCCCTATCCCTACTGTCATCATGTCCTCTCCCACTCTCCTCTCCCTCTCCCTCTCCATCCCCCCTATCCCTACTGTCATCATGTCTCTCCCACTCTCCTCTCCCACTCTCCATCCCCCCTATCCCTACTGTCATCATGTCTCTCCCACTCTCCTCTCCCTCTCCTCTCCATCCCCCCTATCCCTACTGTCATCATGTCTCTCCCACTCTCCTCTCCATCCCCCCTATCCCTACTGTCATCATGTCTCTCCCACTCTCCTCTCCATCCCCCCTATCCCTACTGTCATCATGTCTCTCCCACTCTCCTCTCCCTCTCCTCTCCATCCCCCCTATCCCTACTGTCATCATGTCTCTCCCACTCTCCTCTCCCTCTCTTTTCCATCCCCCCTATCCCTACTGTCATCATGTCTCTCCCACTCTCCTCTCCATCCCCCCTATCCCTACTGTCATCATGTCTCTCCCACTCTCCTCTCCATCCCCCCTATCCCTACTGTCATCATGTCTCTCCTCCCACTCTCCTCTCCATCCCCCCTAATCCCTACTGTCATCATGTCTCTCCCACTCTCCTCTCCATCCCCCCTATCCCTACTGTCATCATGTCTCTCCCACTCTCCTCTCCATCCCCCCTATCCCTACTGTCATCATGTCTCTCCCACTCTCCTCTCCCTCCCTTTTCCATCCCCCCTATCCCTACTGTCATCATGTCTCTCCCACTCTCCTCTCCATCCCCCCTATCCCTACTGTCCATCATGTCTCTCCCACTCTCCTCTCCATCCCCCCTATCCCTACTGTCATCATGTCTCTCCCTCTCTTTTCCATCCCCCCTATCCCTACTGTCATCATGTCTCTCCCACTCTCCTCTCCCACTCTCCATCCCCCCTATCCCTACTGTCATCATGTCTCTCCCACTCTCCTCTCCATCCCCCCTATCCCTACTGTCATCATGTCTCTCCCACTCTCCTCTCCCTCTCCTCTCCATCCCCCCTATCCCTACTGTCATCATGTCTCTCCCACTCTCCTCTCCATCCCCCCTATCCCTACTGTCATCATGTCTCTCCCACTCTCCTCTCCATCCCCCCTATCCCTACTGTCATCATGTCTCTCCCACTCTCCTCTCCCTCTCCTCTCCATCCCCCCTATCCCTACTGTCATCATGTCTCTCCCACTCTCCTCTCCATCCCCCCTATCCCTACTGTCATCATGTCTCTCCCACTCTCCTCTCCCTCTCTTTTCCATCCCCCCAATCCCAACTGTCATCATGTCTCTCCCACTCTCCTCTCCCTATCCTCTCCATCCCCCCTATCCCTACTGTCATCATGTCTCTCCCACTCTCCTCTCCCTCTCCTCTCCATCCCCCCTATCCCTACTGTCATCATGTCTCTCCCACTCTCCTCTCCCTCTCTTTTCCATCCCCCCCTATCCCTACTGTCATCATGTCTCTCCCACTCTCCTCTCCATCCCCCCTATCCCTACTGTCATCATGTCTCTCCCACTCTCCTCTCCATCCCCCCTATCCCTACTGTCATCATGTCTCTCCCACTCTCCTCTCCATCCCCCCTATCCCTACTGTCATCATGTCTCTCCCACTCTCCTCTCCATCCCCCTATCCCTACTGTCATCATGTCTCTCCCACTCTCCTCTCCATCCCCGCTATCCCTACTGTCATCATGTCTCTCCCACTCTCCTCTCCCACTCTCCATCCCCCTATCCCTACTGTCATCATGTCTCTCCCACTCTCCTCTCCCACTCTCCATCCCCCCTATCCCTACTGTCATCATGTCTCTCCCACTCTCCTCTCCCACTCTCCATCCCCCTATCCCTACTGTCATCATGTCTCTCCCACTCGTCTCTCCCACTCTCCTCTCCCACTCTCCATCCCCCCTATCCCTACTGTCATCATGTCTCTCCCACTCTCCTCTCCCTCTCTTTTCCATCCCCCCATGTTCTCTCTCTCTCTCTCTCACACACACACACACACACACACACACACACACAACCTCATTCTGCTCTATAGGGAACAGGACCTGGTGAGTCTCTCCCTCTAGACTGTACAGCTAACTCCCCAGCACACACACTACCTCATTCTGCTCTATAGGGAACAGGACCTGGTGAGAGTCTCTCCCTCTAGACTGTACAGCTAACTCCCCAGCACACACACACACACACTACCTCATTCTGCTCTATAGGGAACAGGACCTGGTGAGAGTCTCTCCCTCTAGACTGTACAGCTAACTCCCCAGCACACACACTACCTCATTCTGCTCTATAGGGAACAGGACCTGGTGAGTCTCTCCCTCTAGACTGTACAGCTAACTCCCCAACACACACACACACACACACACACACACACTACCTCATTCTGCTCATATGAAATGATGCTGAGTGTGTTTGAGCGTTTTATGTTTTACGTTGCAGCTGTATTCAGGTGTGTGTGTGTGTGTGTGTGTGTGTGTGTCAGTGAATGGTACGATGGGACTGGAAATACCTGTCTGGGAGAGTGGATGTCAGTAAGAGCTGCTCTGAGTTTAACACCACACACACACAGTGTAGCGCTACCAGGGATTCACGATTAGTTGTGTGTGTGTGTGTGTGTGTGTGCGCTTAGACCGCTGCTCCACTCGGGAGCCCTTAGTATGTACGGATGGCTAAGTAGCTTTGGATACAATTGTCTACTAAATTGCATTTTAGATTGTGACAGAAACCAACTAGACTTCACTGAGTAGTTGGCCTGTAACTACCAGGAAGAACACAATGGTACTGTGTGGTGGTAGTGCTAGAGTGGATGTAATTTAATGACGTGTAGAATCTGTCACCTGATCAAGCAGAATGTAACACACAACTTGTCTGGATATTGACCTATATTTAGATGAGAGAGAACGAGGGGAGATTCATCTGTGGTGTTTTTCCATTCAATACGGTCTATAGATGTCATCTTCTCCAGAGTTAATAAGTGACTGTGGTTGTTGAACTCCGTTTCAGTTGAGCTAGGTTTGGAACTGAAACAAGCTATTCTTATTGGACCAGTTCATGTTACTCCCTCCGTTCAAGTCCGTTTTCTTCCGTTGGGTGCCTAATGAACATGACCCATGTCGGAAGGCTGTATTTTGTTATTGTAGCAGGATCTCGCTGTTTTTAACTCTGGTAGCGCAGCGGTCTAAGGCACTGCATCTCAGTGCTAGAGGTGTCACTACAGACACCTTGGTTCGATTCCAGGCTGTATCACAACCGGCCGTGATTGGGAGTCCCATAGTGCTGCCCACAATTGGCCCAGCGCCGTCCGGGTTAGGCCGTCATTGTAAATAAGAATTTGTTGTTAACTGACTTGCCTAGTTAAATAAAAGGTTAAAAATAAAGAAGGCTTTACGTATGGGTGGAGCGGGGAATAGAACCCACAACCCTGGCATTGCCAGCTCTACGCTCTACCAACTGAGCCATACAGGACCACAGTCATGGAACAGCCTACACAATGTCAGACAAACCTGATTATTTACTAGAAGAAAGACTACATCTAGACCAACATGTCATTGTACTACATCCATGATATCACTGTATTCTGCCATCACTTGTGTCCAGTATTGTAGCCTTGTATCATCTTGTTCATCTGTAATAGCTACTACAAAAATGGAATGACTCTCTTCTGACCTGTTTAACCCACGGCCAGACAGAGACAGACAGAGGCGGACGGACAGACAGACAGAGCTAGAGAGAGGAACAAGCGGAGAGAGAAAGACAGAGAAGACAGACAGACTAGAGTTCATCTCAGTGCATCTTGGCAGCATCATGCACAAAGCTAAAACGCTGTGTGTTACAGACCGCTTGTTCCATGTAACTACTATGTAATAACCATCAAGCTGCAGCTCTGTGGCGGCACATAACAGCGTCTACTTAATTAGAATAGAACTAATGTGCAGACACACACACACACATTACCATGCCAACACGATATAGCTGCCTGCCTAGTCCCATCCCCCCTGCTCTCCCTTTCAGAAGCCGATCCTTAGTGCGTTAAACCAGATTGAGTTCTCTGTCTCACCTCACTGCCCCTCTCTTTCTCTGCCTGGGTATTCTCTGACACACACACAGTGTTGTGTGCCGTCACAGAAACACACACATTTCCTCAGTCTCCGGACACTAGAGCAGAGGCGACAACAAGAGACCCTAGAGGAGATTCTCTAGCTGGTCGGGTCAAGGATAGCCAACACACAGACACTACACAAGAACCAAGAAATGAGAGCACTGCTGAGGAAGGGAGAGAAGGCTTACCAGCGGGCGAGATGCGATGTGCTCCAGGCGGTCCCGACTGCCTCTGAGCACCAGGGGAGACGTTAGATCCCAGGGCTCGTATGCTGTGCTGCTCCGTGTGGTGGCTGTGAGCTCCAAGGGGTGAGCAACCCGAGTTGTGCTGCTGTTGATGATGTTGCTGCTGCTGCTGGCTGTGGTGATGATGGTGGTTAGGTCCGATTCCCCCGTTGGCATTAATCCCGGGGCCGGTCGCACCATACTGCTGGTAGAATCCAGACCGAGAACGCGATCGAGTCCTGGGCGGCTCCATGGCCATTTGATAGGGGTGGTGATGGAAGAAAGATGAGGCGAGGGGGGAGGACGTGGGAGGGGATTGCGGAGGAGAACCGTTGGAGTTGGAAGAACGAAGCGGCAGAAATCCCCTAGCGCCGCTGGTCTGACTGTAGCTGGCTACTAGTCCTCCCCTGCCCCCCTCGGCGCCCCCGTATTCTGTTCGCTCCTGCGACTCAGCTACTGCCCCCGCAACGTCACATAAATTACCCCCTTTTGGTACAGGCTCCGGGGTGGAGGGCAGTCGGGAGAAAATACGGGGTTCCTGAGTCGTCAGTTGACCCGTGGCTGCGATTGGCATTTCCTTTTGGTGGTTTCCTCGTTTTCTTGTCTGTCGTTCTCTGTATTCCCTCGTTTCCTCACCAGAAAATCTTTCTTTCAAAAAAAATTAATAATAATAATTATAAAAATACAACTTTGTAACATACAGTAGATGACTGGTTGGAAAATGTAACGTTAGCTAAGCAACCAGCCTTAACAACCGGTTTTAAAAAGCTTCTCATAGAAAGCTGTTGTTTATAACTACGTAGCTTTGAAATGTCAAACTATTTTGTGACATAGCTTTGTTTACGCTTCAGGAAACTGTCTCCATTCCCAGGACTCATGGATCACACAGAAATAAACTGAGCTCGTCCCTTTTCACACAAACATTTAGCCAACTCTCACTTTATAAATAATATTTTTTTTTGTAAACTACAGCGGTTAATGTTTTCTAGGAATAGACTCTAACTTAGTTTATTCATCTAGCTAACTGGGTACAGTATACTTCCGTGAAAAGCGCCCAGGGCACCGTATCCTATAACGCCATGGCTAACTAGCATGCTAACTTACAATAGCACACGGTTTAGCACCGATACTCGGTTACAACAAACTACCAGTAGTAACACACTACACAGATCATTCGTGGCCGTGTCTAACGTTGTGTAAAGTTTTGGGGTTAGTTTTGATAGTTTGACTGAGTACGTCGTCAACTTATTCAGACAGTTAGCTAGAATAGTTAGCCAACTAATAGCATATTAGCTAGCCATCGCTCTCTGTCAACGAAGCAACCCCTCCTCCCACCGTCTGAAACACCAGAGAGAAAACCAAGCTAACGTTAGTCCCCCATTACCTTGAATTCCCTTTAAACGACTCTGGTTACCAGTATGTAAAACAATAGCGTAGAAACTTACCATTAGTAGCTAATGTCAGCTAGTTAAGTTTAAAGCTAGTACTGAGTCAATTTAGCTAGTTCCCGTCAGTCCCGACGGAGAGAAAGCGTATCCAAACCCAGAAGCCCGGCCATGGCCAGAAGGAACCGAGCTTTTTCCTCTGACTGAATGAAAAGTGTCGAACCTCAAATTTCAAAGAAAAAACATCACCAGATAGATTTAATTCGAGCTAAAAAAAAAAGTGGGATTCACCTCTTCGTTCGGCGTTGAGGAAAATACCCGTCTGTTGTTCCATTATACCATGTTTTCTCAGTCACTTACCTTTAAATACACGCTACGTTGTCTACTGTATTCCCGAAGTGCGATCAGTCGATAATATTTAGAGCCGTGTGTGTATATGGACCGCGGCGGGTATTCGCTCGATGTCAGCGTGAAATGTGACGAACCGTCAATGCAGAAGTCGGATTTCACCCAGACCAGACTAATCAATAGCAGAACATGGACCGTGTTCGCAGCTCATTCTCACACCTCGTATCTCGCTCTTATTTTCGATATTCAAAACCCCGAAAATCATCTGGGTACCGTGGGTCGTCAATGGATTTCTATTGCAATTATTTTTTGGATTACAGTGAAGGGAATCATTTCAATAAAAATATCCTAAAACTTTCTCAAAGCTAAATTGTGTGTTTGAGTCCGATCGTTGCTCGATTGGTTCTGCCTGGTAAAAATCAAACGCTATCTTCCATGCACTAGCAAGACGATAAGGAGAATTTAAATGATGTATTTTCATATAGACTGCTAGCTATTGCAGCTGCTTAACCGGATTAGTTTTTATAACATGTTATGCTGGTTTATAAAAGTTGACCTTTTTTTTAAATACAGGAATTATTGGGGAAACAATATTAGCGCTGTTAAGGAATTTAAAATGACAAACTACATTACCAAAAGAATGTAGACACCTGCTGGTCGAACATCTCATTCCAACATCATGGGCCTTAATGTGGAGTTGGTCCCCCTTTGCTGCTATAACAGCCTCCACTCTTCTGGGAAGACTTTCCACTAGATGTTGGAACATTGCTGTGGGGACTTGCTTCCATTCAGCCACAAGAGCATTAGCGAGGTTGGGCACTGATGTTGGGCGATTAGGCCTGGCTTGCAGTCGGTGTTCCAATTCATCCCAAAGGTGTTCGATGGGTTTGAGCTCAGGACTCTGTGCAGGCCAGTCAAGTTCTTCCACACCAATCTCAACAAACCATTTCTGTATGGACCTCGCTTTGTGGACAAATGGCATTGTCATGCTGAAACAGGAAGGGCCTTCCCCAAACTGTTGCCACAAAGTTGGAAGCACAGAATCTTCTAGAATGTCATTGTATGCTGTAGCCTTAACATTTCCCTTCACTGGAACTAAGGGGCCTAGCCCGAACCATGAAAAACAGCCCCAGACCATTATTCCTACTCCACCAAACTTTACAGTTGGCACTCTGCATGTAACTACTATGTTGTTTAGTGGTGAAGCATGATTCATCATTCCAGAGAACGCATTTCCACTGCTCCAGAGTCCATTGGCGGCAAGCTGTACACCACTCCAGCCAACGCTTGGCATTGCGCATGGTGATCTTAGGCTTGTGTGCTGCTCAGCCATGGAAACCCATTTCATGAAGCTCCCGATGGACAGTTCTTGTGCTGATGTTGCTTCCAGAGGAAGTTTGGAATTCTGTTGTGAGTGTTGCAACGAAGGACAGACGATTTTTACATGCTGCATGCTTCAGCACTCGGCAGTCCCATTCTGTGAGCTTGTGTGGCCTACCATTTCGCACTGAGCCGTTGTTGCTCCTAGACATTACCACTTCACAATGACAGCACTTACAGTTGACCGGAGCAGCTCTAACAGGGCAGAAATGTGATGAAATGACTGTTGGAAAGGTGGTATCCTATGACGGTGCCACATTGAAAGCCACTGAGTTCTTCAGTAAGGCCATTCTACTGCCAATGTTTGTCTATGGAGATTGCATGGCTGTGTGAAATAGCCAAATCCACTAATTTAAAGGTGTGTCCACCTACTTGTGTATATGTAGTGAATCAAAACACTGGCAGAAACTAACAATTTACCTCGACTAACCTGTACCCCCCACACATTGACTCAGTACCGGTACCCCCTGTATATAGTCTCCACATTGACTCGGTACCGGTACCCCCTGTATATAGTCTCCACATTGACTCGTTACCGGTACCCCCTGTATATGGTCTCCACATTGGCTCGGTACCGGTACCCCTGTATATAGCCTCCACATTGAATCGGTACCGGTACCCCCTGTATATAGCCTCCACATTGTAGCAATATACCCTATTACAATGGGCAATATTCTGTAGCAATATATCCTATTATAATGGACAATATACTGTAACAATATACCCTATTATAATGGACAATATACTGTAGCAATATACCTATTATAATGGACAATATACTGTAGTAATATACCCTATTATAATGGGCAATATACTGTAGCAATACACAGTAATATAGTGGGTGCTATAGCCTACACCAAAATACTATAGCAATATACAGTGATGTAGTGGATATTATACAATGGTGGGTCTAATCCTGAATGCTGATTGGTTAAAACCGCATTCAAGCCATTGTCTATTCCACAAGTTACCACCAGCTAAATCTATGTCGTTTAAATGCCTATTTACTCTGTTCCATCTGATGCAATCCACTGTATCAGCCCAGCCAAGCACTTATAAACTTGATCTCTACTATAAAAAGCATCTAGACATTATCTCACATGTCTTTAAGACTAACATTTTGTTTTCAACATCGGAGATTTGTATAAATTTTGCTGTCTGTCTCTCCGACATTTGCAACATCGTTTCAATATTCAAATTACATCTCCAGCTGTCCCATAGTAATGAACATGATCCATGGATAGAGAACTAAAAGACTGGACGACTGGGTCGCTGTCTCTGGCAAACGAACCGATAGAACAAACGACCAGCCGGCTTGGGTAGCAACCCTAGATTTTTGTCGGGACTATAACTTGTGGAAGGATGAAATAGTATAAATAAATTCATCAAAATAACATTTAAATAACATTGTTAATCATTAATTGAATATGTTGTTAACCCGTTATATAAAAGTGATAATGCCCTGGAAGCCGGTGACTGGAGGATGTATTGACCAGGTTTGCTGTCCCTCGACTTGGTCTCTGGCCTAACAACACCCACACCAATATATCATACAAACAACGGTGTCTTAGGCATTATCACTTAGATATAGCCTACATCAATATACATTGGTAATACACATTAATATAGTGGGTAATATATCCTACATCAATATTTTGAAGCAATGCACAGTAATTTAGTGGGTAATATAGCCTACATCAATATACTGAAGCAATTCACAGTAATTTAGTGGGTAATATAGCCTACATCAATATACTGAAGCAATACACTGTAATATGGTGGCTATTATAGCCTTTACCAATATACTGTAATATAGTGGGTAATATAGCCTACATCAATATAGTGTAATATTGTGGGTAATATATCCTACATCAATATACTGTAATATTGTGGGTAATATATCCTACATCAATATAGTGTAATATTGTGGGTAATATATCCTTCATCAATATACTGTAATATTGTGGGTAATATATCCTACATCAATATACTGTAATATAGTGGGTAATATATCCTACATCAATACACCGTGTAGACTATGTACTGTATGTATCTGTGTAAACATTTGTTGTTCTGATTTGTTCAGGAATACATTCCATTAAATATTTAAATATTCCTAGAATATTCCTCAGCAGAATTCCTTGAATTTTCCCTAACACTGCGAGACTCCCCATCACACCCTTGCTTACCCCTGATCATACGCATATTGGGAGTGTGTGTATATGTGTATGTGTGTGTGTGTGTGTGTATGTCAGGATGGGTTGTGTGAAACCCACACAGACACACATCTCACCTCCTAAACCTTGTTCCCCTTTAGTTTTGTTCTCTCATTTCACATACATCCCCCCTCTCAACACACACGCGCGCGCGCGCGCACACACACACACACACACACACACACACACACACACACACACACACACACACACACACACACGCCGCGCACACACACACACACACACACACACGCACAAACCACAGAAACACACACACAGTAATGTGCTGTGGCAGCCTGCGTCCGTAGACAGGCGTGAAGGATCAAGTCTTCACCCAGTGTACTACCGATATTCATAAGATGAGGCTGCAGAGGAGAGGGGGAGAGAGAGGAGAGAGGAGAAAGAAATGGGGAGAGAGAAAGGGAGAGATAGGAGAGGAGAGAGAACGGGGGAGAGAGAGGAGGGGAGAGAGAGGAGAGAGAAAGGGGGAGAGAGAGAGATTGGGGAGGAGAGGAGGGGAGAGAGAGGAAGAGGAGACAGGAGAGAGAGAAAGCGTGGGCAGAGGGAAGAGATAGACCAGAGAGAAGGAGGAGAGAGGGGTGTGATGGGGAGTCTCGTGGGTATTTGGGGTGTAGGGTGGTGGGGCAAGGGGGATTGGTAAGTGGGTTAGAGGTAGAGGACTAGAATGATAGGGGGGTTGGGGGTGGAGTGTCATAGGGCTCTGGGGGATGGGAATAGAGATGGATGTGGTGGGGGGGGGGGGGAGGGGGAGGGGGGGAGAAGAGAGGTTCTGTTGACGTCCTCTACCATTGGCTTGTTCAAACGGTGGGGGAGGGGCAGACTCCACCATGTCCTCACCAGCTGTAGAGAGAGGGAGAGGAGAGAAACAAAGAGAGGAGAGAGAAAAAGAGAGAGGAGAGAGAGAGACCAGATAGAAGAGAGAGAGGAGAGGAGAGACAAAGTGAGGAGAGACAAAGTGAGAGAGGAGAGAGTGAGAGGAGAGAGTGAGAGGAGAGAGAGAGGAGAGAAGAGAGAGACCAGATAGAAGAGAGAGAGAGGAGAGAGAGAAGAGGAAACAGAGAGAGGAGTGAGAGAAGAGAGAGCCAACCAAGAATTCACAAAATTGGTCAAACACCAATTGAGACTCCGCATGCAGAATTCTGCAAAAATATCCTCAGTGTACAATGTAAAACAACAATAATGCATGCAGAGCGGAATTGGGCTGATTCCTGATAAGTATCAAAATCCAGAAAAGAGACGTTAAGTTATGGCTAGGCGTCCCGCTAGCGCACACCTCGACAACATCCGGTGAAATTACAGAGCGCGAAATTCAAATTACAGAAATATAAATATTTACCATTCATGAAAATACAAGTGTTATACATCAAAATAAAGCTAACGTCTTGTTAACCACTCTAGGGTAGGGGGCAGTATTTTCACATCCGGATAAAAAACGTACCCGATTTAATCTGGTTATTACTCCTGCCCAGAAACTAGAATATGCATATAATTGTTTTATTTGGATAGAAAACACCCTAAAGTTTCTAAAACTGTTGAATGGTGTCTGTGAGTATAAACAGAACTCATATGGCAGGCCAAAACCTGAGAGATTCTAAACAGGAAGTGCCCTCTCAGACCATTTCTTGGCCTTCTATAGCCTCTTTATGGAAAATAGAGATCTCTGCTGTAACGTGACACTTTCTAAGGCTCCCATAGGCTCTCAGAAGGCGCCAGAAACGTGAATGATGACTCTGCAGTCTCTGGCTGAAAAACAGTAGGGGATATGGAAAGTGGTCGATCTGAGAACAATGGCACGGGGGTGCGCGTGCATGTGAAGAGTCCATTTTCTTCTTTGAGTCTTTGAACAAAAACGACGTCTCTCCCGGTCGGAATATTATCGCTATTTTACGAGAAAAAATCGCATAAAATTTGATTTTAAGCAGCGTTTGACATGCTTCGAAGTACGGTAATGGAATATTTTGAATTTTTTTGTCACGATATGCGCAGCGCGTCACCCTTCGGATAGGGACCCCTGAACGCACGGACAAAACAGAGGATATTTGAACACAACTATGGATTATTTGAACCAAAACACATTTGTGGTTGAAGTAGAAGTCCTGGGAGTGCATTCTGACGAAGAACAGCAAAGGTAACTTAGGGGGTGTCAAAATAGCTAGCCTGTGATGGCGAGCTATCTACTCAGAATATTGCAAAATGTGCTTTTTGCCCGAAAAGCTATTTTAAAATCTGACACAAACGAGTGCATAAAGGAGTTCTGTATCTATAATTCTTAAAATAATTGTTATGTTCTTTGTGAACGTTTATCGTGAGTAATTTAGTAAATTCACTGGAAGTTTTCGGTATGTTTGCTAGTTCTGAACGTCACATGCTAATGTAAAAAGCTGGTTTTGATATAAATATGAACTTGATTGAACAAAACATGCATGTATTGTATAACATAATGTCCTTGGAGTGTCATCTGATGAAGATCATCAAAGGTTAGTGCTGCATTAGCTGTGGATTTGGTTTTTGTGACATTATATGCTAGCTTGAAAAATGGGTTTCTGATTATTTCTGGCCTGGGTACTCTGCTGACATAATCTAATGTTTTGCTTTCGTTGTAAAGCCTTTTGAAATCGAACAATGTGGTTAGATTAACGAGAGTCTGGTCTTTAAAATGGTGTAAAAATAGTCATATGTTTGAGAAATTGAAGTTATAGCATTTCTAAGGTTTTTGAATATCGCGCCACTCGATTCCACTGGCTGGTTGACTTGGTGGGACGATTTCGTCCCCATACCCTAGAGAGGTTAATCCGTCGCTGTGTCAGATTTCAAAAAGGCTTACGACGAAAGCATACCATGCAATTATCTGAGGACAGCGCCCAGCATACAAAGCATGAAAAACATATTTCACCAGGCAGGTGTGCCACAAAAAGTCAGAAATAGCGACATAATAAATGCCTTACCTTTGATGATCTTCTTCTGTTGGCACTCCAAAAGGTTCCAGATACACCACAAATGGTCCTTTTGTTCGATAATGTCCTTCTTTATATCCATAAAAACTCAGTTTAGCTTGTGCGCTTCAGTCAATATCCACCAGTTTCCCTCTATCAAAGTCAAACACGTTTATAATCAAACCTCAGGTACCCTAATATGCAAATAAACGCTAAATTAAGACGGAGAATCGTTATTGTCTTTACCGGAGATAAACAAACAAAGGACGCGCTCTCATCCACGCGCAATGAAAACACTACAGCCAAAATGGGAGCCACCTAGAAAAACTACAAATTCTAGCTAATTTTTCCAAAAATTAGCCTGAAACTCTTTCTAAAGACTGTTGACATCTAGTGGAAGCCCTAGGAAGTGCAATGTGGGAGGATTTTGCCTCATAATAAAAATGACGCCATTGAAATCAGTGGTAGGCTGAATTTATTTTTCTTGGGATGGTTTGTTCTCGGGGTTTCGCCTACTATATCAGTTCTGGTTATACTCATAGACAATTATTTTAAACAGTTTTAGAAACTTTAGTGTTTTTATCCAAATCTAATATGCATATCCTAGCTTCTGGGCCTGAGTAACAGGCAGTTAACTTTGGTCACGCGGACGTCAAAATACTGCCCCCTACAACCACCTAAAAGGAAGCGATTCCCAAACCTTCCATAACAAAGCCATCACCTACAGAGAGGAAAAGGGAGAGTACCTAGTCATTTGTACAACGGAATGCCTTCAACGTGAAATGTGTGAGATGAACCTGGAGAAGAGGTCCCCTAAGCAGCTGGTCCTGGGGCTCTGTTCACGAACACAAATGGACCAACAGAGGACCCAGGACAGCAACACAATTAGACCCCACCAAATCATGATAAAACAAACAGATAATTACTTCACACATCAGGAAAGTATTAACAAAAAAACTGAGCAAACTAGAATGTCTATTTGGCCCTAAACATGAGAGAACACAAATACTTACCACTGTGACTGACCAAACTAGGAAGGAAAGCTTGCGTATGTAAAGACACAGTGAGCATAGCCTTGCTATTGAGAAGCCGCCCTAGGCAGACCTGGCTCTCAAGAGAAGACAGTCCCACCTGATGTTCTGTTTAAACAGTCCAGATCTAGTCCCACCTGATGTTCTGTTTAACAGTCCCAGATATAGTTCCCACCTGATGTTCTGTTCAGTCATAACAGTCCAGATCTAGTCCCACCTGAGGTTCTGTTCAGTCATAACAGTCCAGATCTAGTCCCACCTGATGTTCGGTCAGTCATAACAGTCCAGATCTAGTCCCACCTGATGTTCTGTTCAGTCATAACAGCCCAGATCTAGTCCCACCTGATGTGGGTACTAGATGTATATATGTATGTATATATGTATATATAGTTTTACCAGTGACACCAATTTGTTGATCTAGTATTTTCTTTTGAAGTGATTGTTCTTTGTCTTGCTGTGACAAGGTACTCACCACATCCTGTTCTGTCATCACAACACGCCACATTCACACAGTTGAACCTATTTCCTGTACATCTCTCTGACACACACACACTTTTCTCTACCACTCTCTCACACACACATTCTCTCTCTCTACACACACTTTCTCCATTTACACTCTCTACGTACACACTTCCTGTCTGATAAATAACTGTGTCAGGAATATCATCTATCATGGTGGGCTACTGTCCCATCTGTGGGAAACCCGTCTACTTGGTGAGTGCAGCGTGTGTGTGTGTGTGTGTGTGTGTGTGTGTGTGTTTTGCAGTGTCCATACAGTGGGTCAGAGGATGACAGATTGTTAGGACAGGTTTTTGAGAGGCATCGTTCGCTCGCAAATCTTTCTAGACCTCAATCGTTATACCTTTGCTATATTGTGTGTGTGTGTGTGTATGTCTCTGTGTGTGTGTGTGTGTTGTGTTGTGTGTGTGTAGTCTCCCGTGTGTGTGTGTGTGTGTGTGTATGTGTGTGTATGTGTGTGTATGTCTCCATGTGTGTGTGTGTGTGTGTGTGTGTGTGTGTGTGTGTGTGTGTGTGTGTGGGTGTATGTCTCCGTGTGTGTGTGTGTGTGTGTGTGTATATGTCTCCGTGTGTGTGTGTGTGTGTGTGTATGTCTCCATGTGTGTGTGTGTGTGTGTGTGTGTGTGTGGTGTGTGTGTGTGCGTGTATGTCTCCGTGTGTGTGTGTGTATATGTCTCCGTGTATGTGTGTGTGGTGTGTGGTGTGTTGTGTGTGTATAGTGTGTGTGTGTGTGTGTGTGTGTGTGTGTGTGTGGTGTGTGTGTGTGTGTGTGTGTGTGTTGTCTCCATGCTCTGAACAGTCCTGTCATGACTCACACACAGACAACAGGAAGTGTCTTCTCTGAGGAAGCAGACTGTTCTGTAACACACCAGCTACTCTCCCATATCTAAACCTGGTGTCCTTTCACTTTCTAAACCAGCCTTCTTTTTCATCCTGGGATAAGTTCCAACACCTAAACTGGGCTCTTTTCCTTCAGAGGCTGGGTTCCAATAGTCTAAACCTGGCTTCCTTTTCTTCAGAGGCTGGGTTCCTATAGTCTAACCTGGCTTCTTTCCTTCAGAGGCTGGGTTCCTATAGTCTAACCTATGGTCCTTTTCTTCAGAGGCTTGGGTTCCTATAGTCTAACCTGCTTCCTTTCCTTCAGAGGCTGGGTTCCTATAGTCCTAACCTGGCTTCCTTTCCTTCAGAGGGTGGGTTCCTATAGTCTAACCTAGTGTCCTTTTCTTCAGAGGCTGGGTTCCTATAGTCTAACCTGGCTTCCTTTTCTTCAGAGGCTGGGTTCCTATAGTCTAGACCTGGCTTCCTTTCCTTCAAGGCTGGGTTCCTATAGTCTAACCTAGGCTTCCTTTCCTTCAGAGGCTGGGTTCCTATAGTCTAACCTGGCTGCCTTTCCTTCAGAGGCTGGGTTCCTATAGTCTAACCTGGCTTCCTTTCCTTCAGAGGCTGTGTTTCCTATAGTCTAACCTGGCTTCCTTTCCTTCAGAGGCTGGGTTCCTAATAGTCTACACTGGCTTCCTTTCCTTCAGAGGCTGGGTTCCCTATATTTTAACCTGGCGTTCCTTTCCTTCAGAGGCTGGGTTCCTATAGTCTAACGTGGCTTCCTTTCCTTCAGATGCTGGGTTCCTATAGTCTAACCTGGCTTCCTTTCCTTTGTTGTCTGGTTCCTATAGTCTACCTGGCTTCCTTTCCTTCAGGAGGCTGGGTTCCTATAGTCTAACGTGGCTTCCTTTCCTTCAGAGGCTGGGTTCCTATAATCTAACCTGGCTTCCTTTCACCTGGGCTCCTTTCCTATGTCCTCAATTGACATGAGACAGCAGACTGGTCTCTCACATCTTCGGCTTTGTTCAAATACCAACTTGCCTTCCTTTCCTTTAGGGACTTGCATTATTTGCATATATCCGGTACAGGAACTAGGTTGCAAATGAAAGGTATATTATTGGAAAATGTCTATGTTTACCAGGAAACTACCCGAATTTTGGTAACATTTACATTTTAGGGGGAATTTGATCAAATTACATCTGGTGGTCTTTTTGTGCTTAAGATTATCACATGAGTCTGGTAATTAGCTCTGTCCTCTGTGTGGCCTTATCACATGAGTCTGTAATTATCTCTGGTCCTCTGTGTGGTCTTATCACATGAGTCTGTAATATCTCTGGTCCTCTGTGTGGCCTTATCACTGAGTCTGTAATTATCTCGGGTCCTCTGTGTGGGTCTTATCACATGAGTCTGTAATTATCTCTGGTCCTCTGTGTGGGTCTTATCACATGAGTCTGTAATTATCTCTGGTCCTCTGTGTGGTCTTATCACATGTGAAATATACAATAATTAAATAAGATTGTTTAAAAAAAATATATATTACAATCATTAACCTTAATATAACCCATAAACTCAGTAAATATCATTGGTGTTTAATATGAGGGTCTCAGCATGAAATATTCTTTAAGATGTTTTTACACTTGTATTTATTTTACTGTCAGAATGTCTTTGTGTAAATGTGTTGGAGCCAAACTGATGTCAGTTGTTAAATAATGAATAGTTGGAGTTAATAAAAAATAATGCTGTTGTTGATTAGATGCTTTTTTCATTAAGTACTATTGGACATATGACACACAGACACAATATATGAGGAAAACATTTTACTCAAGTATAAATTCCCAAAGTTACATAGAAGATTCCAGTAATTTGTTGGTAAACTTACTGGGTAGCTTAGCAACTCTAAACAGGACCTAACTGGTAAATCAAATCAAATCAAATGTATTTGTATAGCCTTCTTACATCAGCTGATAGCTCAAAGCGCTGTACAGAAAACCCAGCCTAAAACCACTCAAACGGTGTAGAAGCACTGTGGCTAACTCTCAGTCACAGTGCAGATCTTGGGACTGAACACCTCCCTCTCCAGCTGGATCCTGGACTTTCTGACGGGCCACCCCAGGTGGTAAGGGTAGGTAACAACACATCCGCCATGCTGATCCTCAAAACGGGGGCCCCCAGGGGATCGTGCTCAGACCCCTCCTGTACTCCCTGTTCAACTCATGACTGTCCGAGCCGGGCACGAATCCACACCATCATCAAGTTTGCCGATGACACAACATTGGTAGGCCTGATCACCGTCAACGATAGACAGCCTATAGGGAGGAGGTCAGAGACTTGTGGTGCCAGGACAACAACCCTATCCCTCAACGCGATCAAGACAAGGAGATGATTGTGGACTACAGGAAAAGGAGGACCGAGCACGCCCCTATTCTCATCGACGGGGCTGTAGTGGAGCAGGTTGAGAGCATCAAGTTCCTTGGTGTCGAAGCCACCAACAAACTAACATGGTCCAAGCACACCAAGACAGTCGTGAAGAGTGCATGACAACGCCTATTCCCCCTCAGGAGACTGAAAAGATTTGGCATGGGTCCTCAGATCCTCAAAGCTTTTACAGCTGCACCATCGAGAGCAAGGCACTACAGAGGGTAGTGCGTACGGCCCAGTACATCACCGGGGCCAAGCTTCCTGCCATCCAGGACCTCTATACCAGGCGGAGTCAGAGGAAGGCCCTACAAATTGTGAAAGACACCAGTCACCCTAGTCATAGACTGTTCTCTCTTCTACCGCACGGCAAGTGGTACCGGATCACCAAGTCTAGGACCAAAAGGCTCCTTATCAGCTTCTACCCCCAAACCATCAGACTCCTGAACATCTAATCAAATGACCACCAGACCTCATCTTTTACACTGCTGCTACTCTCTGTTTACTATCTATGCATAGTCACTTTAACTCTCCCTACATATTACCTCAATTACCTCCACTAACCGGTGCCACCTCACATTGACTCTGTAACGGTACCCCAATATAGCCTCCACATTGTTATTTTACTGCTGCTGTTTAATTATTTAGAACTTAAACATATATTTTTTAATTTAAAACATTTTTTTCTCAAAACTTCTTAAAGCTATGTTGGTTAAGAGCTTGTAAGTAAGTATTTCACTGTAAGATCTACACCTGTTGTATTCAGTATTCACTGTAAGGTCTACTACACCTGTTTGATTCAGCATTTCACTGTAAGGTCTACTACACCTGTTGTATTCTGATTTTCACTGTAAGGTCTACTACACCTGTTGTATTCAGCGCATGTGACAAATACAATTTGATTTGATTCAATTTTTTATTTAACCCCTGGTATCCTCCAACCCCCATCGGTCCATGCCAGAATATTTGACCTCTAACCCCTGGTATCCTCTAACCAATTGGTCCATGACAGACATTTGACCTCTAACCCTTGCTATCCTCTCTCCCCATTGGTCCAGGTGAGAAGAAGAGGTCATTGGGGCGGGACTACCACCCTCTGTGTCTGAAGTGTCAACAGTGTCAGAGACAGTTGACCCCGGACAACATGCTGAGGTATGGAGAGAGAGGGAGGGAGGGAAGAGGAGGAGGGGGAGGAGAAGGGGGATCCCAGGGACAACATGCTGAGGTATGGAGAGAGAGGGAGGGAGGGAAGAGGAGGAGGGAGAGAAGGGGGACCCCAGGACAACATGCTGAGGTATGGAGAGAGAGAGAGGGAGGGAGGGAGGGAAGAGAGGGAGAGAAGGGGGACCCCAGGACAACATGCTGAGGTATGGAGAGAGAGGGAGGGAGGGAAGAGGAGAGGAGAGAAGGGGGACCCCAGGACAACATGCTGAGGTATGGAGAGAGAGGAGGGAGGGAAGAGGAGGGAGAGAAGGGGGACCCCAGGACAACATGCTGAGGTATGGAGAGAGGGAGGGAGGGAAGAGGGAGGGAGAGAAGGGGGACCCCAGGACAACAGGCTGAGGTATGGAGAGAGGGAGGGAGGGAAGAGGAGGAGGGAGAGAAGGGGACCCCAGGACAACATGCTGAGGTATGGAGAGAGAGGGAGGGAGGGAAGAGGAGGAGGGAGAGGGGGACCCCAAGACAACATGCTGAGGTATGGAGAGAGAGGGAGGGGGAAGAGGAGGAGGGGAGAAGGGGGACCCCAGGACAACATGCTGAGGTATGGAGAGAGAGGGAGGGAGGGAAGAGGAGAAGGGGAAGGGGGGGGAGGGGAGTATAGCGTAGGGGGGAGACGTAGGAGGGAGAGGGAGAGAGGGAAGGGGAGAGAGAGTGAGTCAGGGAGAGAAGGGAGGGGAGAGAGGGAAGGGAAGGGGGAGTGAGGGGAGAGATGGAGAAGTGGAGGGAAAGTAGTGTCAACAGTGTCAGAGACAGCTGACCCCAGGACAACATGCTGAGGTACGAAGACATGGAGGGGTAGGGTGGGGAGGGAGTGAGGGAGTGAGGGAGGTGGGGTGCAGAAGGTCTGTCTGTCTGTCCGTCTATCTACATGTATGTGTGTATCTATGTATCTCATGAACTAAGATGTTTTCTGTGCTTTGTGTTTCAGCATGATGAGAAACCCTACTGCACTAACTGTTACATGAAGATGTTTGGTACCAGAGGTAGATACTGCTTGGTGATGTACTTTAGCTGGTGTGCGTCCCAAATGGCAGCCTATTCCCTACATTGTACACTACTTTGGCCAGAGACTTGGTCAAAAGTAGTACACTAAATAGGGAACAGTGTGTGTCTTAGGATGCTATGTACAGCAAATATTATCATACTCTCTCTCTCTCTCTCTCTGTCTCCTCTCTCTCTCTCTCTCTCCTCTCTCTCTCTCTCTCTCTTCCTCTCTCCCTCTTCTCTCTCTCTCTCTCT
>NW_021822928.1:48362-85853 GCF_901001165.1 Salmo trutta | reverse complement strand
AGAAGAGACTGAGAGTAGAGAGATAGAGAGAGAGAGAGAGAGAGAGATAGAGAGAGAGCAGAGCAGAGAGAGATGAGAGAGAGAGAGAGAGAGAGAGAGAGCAGAGAGAGAGATGATAGAAGATGAGCAGAGAGAGAGAGATGGAGAGAGAGAGAGAGAGAGACCACGCCACTGTCAACACAGCCCCTTATTCAGGACCGGTGACGTCATCAAATAGTGCCATTCTACAGGGTAGTTGCTCTCTCTTCCCTGTGTTAAAGCAGAGTCAGAACCCTCCACCCTGACAACTGTGTGTGCATGTGTGATGACAGGACAGACCCCATGCATTTAAATCTTCCATAACTCAGCCCTGCATTGTCAGCCAATTAAGATAAGCTTTAAAAATGATAAGCAGATATGCAGCCAGGCCTGAGGAATCGATGTGACGTACAGTACAGCTAGTTACTGTAATGTAAAAAACGTATTAAACATAGAGGGTGACTGTAATTGTGGAAAAAAATGAATATTCTGAGTTGTTAGTCGACGTTTAGTGACAGAAAATCAAAGTAGGTGTATTCTCTCTGGGATCGTTAACGTGCCCTGGGAGAATAAAGATGTCTGGAGACAACAAGGCTGATACATTCCCTGTTTCAGTGAGACTACAATCAACTTTAAGAAGTGTAGTCTGTCATACTCTTGAGAAAACACCACTCTTTCTATTCTCTACTAAATCCACGAGACAAATCTGTGCAGAATGTTCCTGTCTTGTCAAACCAAAGTTACCATGTCATACTGAAACTCCATCCAATACAGGCAACTATATACAGTTAAATGTTTATTACATTAGATCCATGTCAGACTATGACTTCAGAGAGCGCTGAATGTTGGAGCCCATCCATCCCTGGTCAAGTGATGTGTGTGGCTGTCCTAGACTCTGTCCTAGACTCTGTCCTAGTCTCTGTCCTAGTCTCTGTCCTAGTCTCTGTCCTAGTCTCTGTCCTAGTCTCTGTCCTGGTCTCTGTCCTGGTCTCTGTCCTGGTCTCTGTCCTGGTCTCTGTTTTAGTCTCTGTCCTAGGCTCTGTCCTAGTCTATGTCTTAGTGTCTGTCCTAGTGTCTGTTCTAGACTCTGTCCTAGACTCTGTCCTAGTGTCTGTTCTAGACTCTGTCCTAGTCTGTCCTAGTGTCTGTTCTAGACTCTGTCCTAGACTCTGTCCTAGTGTCTGTTCTAGACTCTGTCCTAGTGTCTGTTCTAGACTCTGTCCTAGTCTCTGTCCTAGTCTCTGTCCTAGACTCTGTCCTAGTCTCTGTCCTAGACTCTGTTCTAGTGTCCATCCTAGTCTATGTCTTAGTGTCTGTCCTAGTGTCTGTTCTAGACTCTGTCCTAGACTCTGTCCTAGTGTCTGTTCTAGACTCTGTCCTAGACTCTGTCCTAGTGTCTGTTCTAGACTCTGTCCTAGACTCTGTCCTAGTGTCTGTTCTAGACTCTGTCCTAGACTCTGTCCTAGTGTCTGTCCTAGACTCTGTCCTAGACTCTGTCCTAGTGTCTGTCCTAGACTCTGTCCTAGACTCTGCTCTAGTGTCCTCTGAATCAGAGAGGTGCGGGGGGGCTGCCTTAATCGACATCCACGTATTCGGCGCCCAGGAAACAGTGGGTTAACTGCCTTACTCAAGGGCAGAACGGCAGATTTTTACCCTGTCAGCTCGGGGATTCAATATAGCAACCTTCCGGTTACTGGCCCAACGCTCTAACCACTAGGCTACCTGCCGCCCCATTTCTGCCTGTCTTTTAACAATTGCTGGGAAGGAGACTGTGAACTGTTATATATTTATATAGGGAGAGGGAGGGAGGGAGGGAGGGAGATAGCCTAAAGGGAGAGAAAAGGGTGCATAGTCAGAGTGAGGGAGAAACAGTAAAAATGGGGACTGAGGAGAAAAACACAGATGCAGACAGATAGGCAAGGAGAGGGAAAGAGGAGGACACAGAGGAGGACACAGAGGAGGACACAGAGGAGGACCCAGAGGAGGACCCAGAGGAGGACACAGAGGAGGATGAGAGAGGAGGACACAGAGGAGGACAAAGAGGAGGATGAGAGAGGAGGACACAGAGAAGGACCAAGAGGAGGAGAAAGAGAAGGACACAGAGGAGGACACAGAGGAGGACCAAGAGGAGGACCAAGAGGAGGACCAAGAGGAGGACCAAGAGGAGGACCAAGAGGAGGACACAGAGGAGGACACAGAGGAGGACACAGAGGAGGACACAGAGGAGGATGAGAGAGGAGGACACAGAGGAGGACACAGAGAAGGACCAAGAGGAGGAGAAAGAGAAGGACACAGAGGAGGACCAAGAGGAGGACCAAGAGGAGGACAAAGAGGAGGACCAAGAGGAGGACCAAGAGGAGGACCAAGAGGAGGACACAGAGGAGGATGAGAGAGGAGGACACAGAGGAGGACACAGAGAAGGACCAAGAGGAGGAGAAAGAGAAGGACACAGAGGAGGACCAAGAGGAGGACCAAGAGGAGGACACAGAGGAGGACCAAGAGGAGGAGAAAGAGGAGGACACAGAGAAGGACACAGAGAAGGACACAGAGGAGGACACAGAGGAGGACACAGAGGAGGACACAGAGGAGGATGAGAGAGGAGGACAAAGAGGAGGATGAGAGAGGAGGACACAGAGGAGGACAAAGAGGAGGACACAGAGGAGGATGAGAGAGGAGGACACAGAAGGACCAAGAGGAGGAGAAAGAGAAGGACACAGAGGAGGACACAGAGGAGGACACAGAGGAGGACAAAGAGGAGGACACAGAGGAGGACACAGAGGAGGACACAGAGGAGGAGAAAGAGAAGGACACAGAGGAGGACACAGAGAAGGACACAGAGGAGGACACAGAGGAGGACACAGAGGAGGACACAGAGGAGGACAAAGAGGAGGACAAAGAGGAGGATGAGAGAGGAGGACAAAGAGGAGGACAAAGAGGAGGACACAGAGGAGGATGAGAGAGGAGGACACAGAGAAGGACCAAGAGGAGGAGAAAGAGAAGGACCAAGAGGAGGACACAGAGAAGGACCAAGAGGAGGACACAGAAGAGGACACAGAGGAGGACACAGAGGAGGATGAGAGAGGAGGACACAGAGGAGGACACAGAGAAGGACCAAGAGGAGGAGAAAGAGAAGGACACAGAGGAGGACACAGAGGAGGACACAGAGAAGGACAAAGAGGAGGATGAGAGAGGAGGACACAGAGGAGGACAAAGAGGAGGACAAAGAGGAGGACAAAAAGAGGAGGCCCAAGAGGAGGCCCAAGAGGAGGACACAGAGGAGGACAAAGAGGAGGACAAAGAGGAGGACAAAGAGGAGGACACAGAAGTATAGAGGACACATATTAGGCCACAGAGGAGGACACAGAGGAGTATAGAGGACACAGATTAGGCCACAGAGGAAGACACAGAGCAGGACACAAAGATGCAGAGAAAGAGGAGTATAGAGGAAGAGAGAGAGAAGAGTAACAGCCATATGGACAGGTTACCTACCTACCTACCTACCCCTCCCTCCCTCCCTCTATGAGAGATCATCTGATGATCCAGGTAAAACTGCACACCTCAGAGTTGATGAGAATAGACTGAGTACATCTAAATGGACCTGTTGCAGAGAATGCTGCAATAGAATTACAGACACAGACAGAAACACACACAAATGCGTGTATGCACAAACGAAAATGGTGAGAGCCAATCAGTTAGTCATTTAACTCTTAGTGAGTCATTTCACTGTTAGTGAGTCATTTCACTGTTAGTGAGTCATTTCACTGTTAGTGAGTCATTTCACTGATAGTGAGTGATATTGCACACATGGAAAACCCAATAAAACATTTATCGTCGTGAAATGACTTGCTACATTGTATGGTAATCGTTTAGCTTATAGCGATGAACGTAACATGATGCCACCAACCTGGGAGTTGTGCTTTTAATTAGCTTCTACACCGTTCACATTAACTAGAAAGGCACATGGGAGACTGCTGTCTAAATTATTATGCGTGGCACTGTAGCTACAATTAAAACTAGTACAACTCTTCAAAAAGTATGTCAAATGAGTATTCTTCTTTCTAATGCTTTCTCCAACCTGCCTCCAAGGGCTTTCTCCATCCTGCCTCCAAGGGCTTTCTCCATCCTGCCTCCAAGGGTTTTCTCCAACCTGCCTCCAAGGGCTTTCTCCATCCTGTCTCCAAGGGCTTTCTCCATCCTGCCTCCAAGGGCTTTCTCCATCATGCCTCCAAGTGCTTTCTCCATCCTGCCTCCAAGGGCTTTCCAAGTTAAGACAATATTCAGACATGGTCAGTGAGCAGTAAAAAGTAGCCCTCTAATCTCTGTGTGATTGGATGAAGGGTAATAATGGTATTGCATTCTCTGAACATCCCAAATAAAGCCTTGGGTTTCCAGCTCAGTGTGATCTGCTTAACAACATCATCACTTCAGCTGTCAGCCCCTGTTGTAGAGCAGGAGAGTGAACCCAACAAATCTACCGCAGTGGAATGGGAGTGTGTTTGTGTTGTCTGTAAATTGGTGTGAGTGTGTGCATCGTTGTGAATGTATGAGGTTGTGTGTCTGTTGATGTGTATGTCTGTGAGTGTATGTGAGTGTGTGAGAGTGTGTGTGGAGGTTCATTAAATCCACATCCCCTCAGCATCACGTAGCAGGCGCCTCTGCATATCTGCCTCCTTCTTCCCAAGCTTCAGAGTAAACAAACCACTGCAGAAATAAGAATGATATGGCTCTGTCTTTCTGTGCTGCATAGGCTGCAATCAACAACACGGACTGATGCGCCCAACAGAACGCTGCACTCCATCACTTCACTTCAATAACCAAGGAGCTATTCTAATAACACAAACACAAGCAAGCACGAACGCACACACACCCACACACACCCTCCCCTCCGCTCTAATAATAAACGGCCCAGCTTTCTGACAGCGTGTATGCTCTCTCTAACAGTAACAAAGATGTGCCTTCTCAGACGGGAAGTAATCAATGCCGTTTTTCACGCCACTTAGAGCAAAGCCGAGCCAGTTCCTTTAAGCCAGTTCCTTTAAGCCAGTTCCTTTAAGCCAGTTCCTTTAAGCCAGTTCCTTTAAGCCAGTTCCTTTTAGCCTCCTCATTATCGCGTCAGTTTGCCCTGTAATGATCTAACCTAAGAATGATGATGCTAACCAACACTGTCTTTCTCTACACAGTCAGAGATAAGTCCCAGGCCCCCAACTTAAGACCAGTGACCTTATTTCTATTCACGCCCAGGCTGGAGTGTTTACCGTGGGTCACGGAGAAAGGCAATACCTGGCTGTGTTCAGCAGCACCCTGCCAGGCAAGGTGGACATGTTTTTCTTTTCATTACCTCCCTGAGAAGCAGAAGGTAAATATTTGCGTTACAGACCTCAGATGTCTGTGCCGTGCTAGTCCTGCATACAAACAACCTCTGTTCATATCGGACGGCCTGAGAATAGACTGTGATGTTGCTGGGTTGCGGTGTGTGTGTGTGTGTGTGTGTGTGTGTGTGTGTGTGTGCGTGTCTCTTATGTGGTTGCCAGGGACATAACGGGTTGCCTCTCTTACCCACGGCCTTGCAGGTCTTGGTGCTGGGGTCCATCTCATAGCCCTGATAACATTCACACTTGTAGTCTCCTTTGTAGTTGATGCAGATCTGGCTGCAGGAGTCAGGCTTTTCACACTCATCTATGTCTGGGGAGAGACGTCACAAATCCATCAATAACACAGGACACAGTCTGTCTCCACACAGACAGGAGAACAAGGGGATGGTAGTACGTAGAGATATCTCTAAGTACTGTTTGGAAAGAGAGAGTACAAGAAGTGAAGGGAATGTGGAAGAGATTGAGAGAGCAATTTTCAGAGAGTGCAATCACTGGTCATGTTGTAATGGCTGAAAGGAACTGGGTTTCCGTTAGGAAAATGTTCCGCCCGGACATTTGACCGGCAGCATTTTAATTTACCACACATTTGAGCAATTGACCAGACCCATATGCACTGGGTGCGTAACCTGATTAGGGCGTCCACCCACGCTGCTCACAATGACAGAAATCACATTTAGATTATGGTAATTCATATTAACAGAACATGCACGTCCAGGATGAAATTATGTGTATTTCTTACCTAATTCTGATGCTCACTCTGAAGATTTTATAATAACTATGCACATTTACTTTCCCTCAGCCAACAAGACAAGTAATGAACAGTAAAATCACTAGCCTACAGAATGTTAATCTGCTATGCCCCATAGCAGAAAAGTTGACCTATTCTATTGGTCAGCTTGGCGAGAAAAAAATGTCCAGTTCTAAACAGTCTGGGACAGTTTTTGGACGATAGATTTGAAATTCATACAACCAGTAGGCCAAGGCTAAATAAATAAAACATGTTAAGATGCAGCAGATAACAAAGTTTAGCTTAAAATGTTGATAAACTATTATTATATACATTATAAGCGAACAATACACACAAGGCAAGAATGTTCCTTCCATAATGCAAAAGTGCACTGAACTAGCAAGTGGTTTCATGTGACAGAGATTAAAATAGCAATTATACATTTTGAAATAAGGGAGATCTAATAACTAGCATGGGTTGCTAATATGACTAGGATTGTGCCTTTGGCTACAGGACAATGAAAGAAAGTTTATATAAAATAATTGCCTCCACGGATATGGTCTGATTTTGGCTAGGCTACTTTGAAGCAAGGTAAGACATGCCTCATAATATGTAGTGAAACGTTCAGGTTTCAAACAATTATGTATATGTTTTCAAAATGCATACTGCTTCCAGCTCATTGCAAACTGGTGTGTGACGTGCTGATGAAGCCTGCCTTCCGTTGCCGATACATTTGCTGTTTGAGCAGCTCTTGCGTTGTCTGACAGATTTTCCACTATAAGGCTCGGTATCTGTATGCTGTACGGATGTGATAAGATACATAACCAATATACTGTACACACACGGCAATTAAATTACATTAAATTACGCAAATCAACCTAAAGACTGATAAGCATGACCAGTCAAATGTACACTGCTCAAAAAATAAAGGGAACACTTAAACAACACAATGTCACTCCAAGTCAACCACACTTCTGTGAAATCAAACTGTCCACTTAGGAAGCAACACTGATTGACAATACATTTCACATGCTGTTGTGCAAATGGAATAGACAACAGGTGGAAATTATAGGCAATTAGCAAGACACCCCCAATAAAGGAGTGGTTCTGCAGGTGGGGACCACAGACCACTTCTCAGTTCCTATGCTTCCTGGCTGATGTTTTGGTCACTTTTGAATGCTGGCGGTGCTTTCACTCTAGTGGTAGCATGAGACGGAGTCTACAACCCACACAAGTGGCTCAGGTAGTGCAGCTCATCCAGGATGGCACATCAATGCGAGCTGTGGCAAGAAGGTTTGCTGTGTCTGTCAGCGTAGTGTCCAGAGCATGAAGGCGCTACCAGGAGACAGGCCAGTACATCAGGAGACGTGGAGGAGGCCGTAGGAGGGCAACAACCCAGCAGCAGGACCGCTACCTCCGCCTTTGTGCAAGGAGGAGCAGGAGAAGCACTGCCAGAGCCCTGCAAAATGACCTCCAGCAGGCCACAAATGTGCATGTGTCTGCTCAAATGGTCAGAAACAGACTCCATGAGGGTGGTATGAGGGCCCGACGTCCACAGGTGGGGGTTGTGCTTACAGCCCAACACCGTGCAGGACGTTTGGCATTTGCCAGAGAACACCAAGATCGGCAAATTCGCCACTGGCGCCCTGTGCTCTTCACAGATGAAAGCAGGTTCACACTGAGCACATGTGACAGACGTGACAGAGTCTGGAGATGCCGTGGAGAACGTTCTGCTGCCTGCAACATCCTCCAGCATGACCGGTTTGGCGATGGGTCAGTCATGGTGTGGGGTGGCATTTCTTTGGGGGGCCGCACAGCCCTCCATGTGCTCGCCAGAGGTAGCCTGACTGCCATTAGGTACCGAGATGAGATCCTCAGACCCCTTGTGAGATCATATGCTGGTGCGGTTGGC
The DNA here is from genome assembly GCF_901001165.1 of Salmo trutta. Lineage (NCBI taxonomy): Eukaryota > Metazoa > Chordata > Actinopteri > Salmoniformes > Salmonidae > Salmo > Salmo trutta. Next base: position 77,824 of record NW_021822928.1, on the reverse strand, counting down.
CCTGGGTTCCTCCTAATGCAAGACAATGCTAGACCTCATGTGGCTGGAGTGTGTCAGCAGTTCCTGCAAGAGGAAGGCATTGATGCTATGGACTGGCCCGCCCGTTCCCCAGACCTGAATCCAATTGAGCACATCTGGGACATCATGTCTCGCTCCATCCACCAACGCCACATTGCACCACAGACTGTCCAGGAGTAGGCAGATGCTTTAGTCCAGGTCTGGGAGGAGATCCCTCAGGAGACCATCCGCCACCTCATCAGGAGCATGCCCAGGCATTGTAGGGAGGTCATACAGGCATGTGATGGCCACACACACTACTGAGCCTCATTTTGACTTGTTTTAACGACATTACATCAAAGTTGGATCAGCCTGTAGTGTGGTTTTCCACTTTAGTTTTGAGTGTGACTCCAAATCCAGACCTTCATGGGTTGATAAATTGGATTTCCATTGATTTATTTTTTGTGATTTTGTTGTCAGCACATTCAACTATGTAAAGAAAAAAGTATTTAATAGGATTATTTCTTTCATTCAGATCTAGGATGTGTTGTTTAAGTGTTCCCTTTATTTTTTTGAGCAGTATATTTCCATTGACTGGTATTTTCATCAATGAAGAAGCTAAAACGCATTACTTCACAATGTTTTTTTTCTTCTTCTCCTGGACAATTGGCCGGTGCCAATATTATTCACCAGGCTTTTCTAAAAAAATGTTATCGGCCAAAAGCTGGCTATTACTGGCTATTACTGGCTAACGGAAACCCTGAACGGGAATGAGAGCCATTTTGTTGTGTTGGAGTAAGGTTTTAGACTGGGTCCTGTACCTTCACAGGTCTTGTCTGAGAGGGACATGTTGTCTGGTACGCTATCTTCACAGGTCTTGTCTGAGAGGGACAGGTTGTCTGGTACTCTACCTTCACAGGTCTTGTCTGAGAGGGACAGGTTGTCTGGTACTCTATCTTCACAGGTCTTGTCTGAGAGGGACAGGTTGTCTGGTACTCTACCTTCACAGGTCTTGTCTGAGAGGGACAGGTTGTCTGGTACTCTACCTTCACAGGTCTTGTCTGAGAGGGACAGGTTGTCTGGTACTCTACCTTCACAGGTCTTGTCTGAGAGGGACAGGTTTCTGGTACTCTACCTTCACAGGTCTTGTCTGAGAGGGACATGTTGTCTGGTACGCTACCTTCACAGGTCTTGTCTGAGAGGGACAGGTTGTCTGGTACGCTACCTTCACAAGTCTTGTCTGAGGGACAGGTTGTCTGGTACTCTACCTTCACAGGTTTTGTCTGAAAGGGACAGGTTGTCTGGTACTCTACCTTCACAGGTTTTGTCTGAGAGGGACAGATTGTCTGGTACGCTACCTTCACCGGTCTTGTCTGAGAGGGACAGGTTGTCTGGTACTCTACCTTCACAGGTCTTGTCTGAGAGGGACAGGTTGTCTGGTACTCTACCTTCACAGGTCTTGTCTGAGAGGGACAGGTTGTCTGGTACACTACCTTCACAGGTCTTGTCTGAGAGGGACAGGTTGTCTGGTACTCTACCTTCACAGGTCTTGTCTGAGAGGGACAGGTTGTCTGGTACACTACCTTCACAGGTCTTGTCTGAGAGGGACAGGTTGTCTGGTACTCTACCTTCACAGGTCTTGTCTGAGAGGGACAGGTTGTCTGGTACACTACCTTCACAGGTCTTGTCTGAGAGGGATAGGTTGTCTGGTACTCTACCTTCACAGGTCTGTCTGAGAGGGATAGGTTTCTGGTACTCTACCTTCACAGGTCTGTCTGAGAGGGATAGGTTTCTGGTACTCTACCTTCACAGGTTTTCTTGTCCATTAGTTGGTATCCAGAGGGACAGTCACACGCATAGCCGATCCTCCTGTCTCTGCAGATGTGAGAGCAGCCTCCATTTTTGTCTGCACACTCATTCACACCTAGAAAGAAAGGGAGGGAGAGAGAGAGTGAGGTAGGGGGAGAGAGAGAGGGAGAGAGAGTGAGAAGGGGGAGAGAGAGAAAGGGAGAGAGATAGAGACAGAGAAAGGGAGAGAGATAGAGGGGGAGAGAGAGGGATGAAAGGAGGAATAGAGGGAGGGAAGGGAGTTAAACATCAATAAAACAACCAATATATTGGTATGTGTATGTACCTGGGGAGACTCTAGGGGAACATGTAGCTATCAGACACCTGGAACCAGTCCAGAATGCACTGGGGCTCAAGAGGGGGCAGCTATTCGTCAGGTTCCCCCTGTCTAATCTAATTTCCTCAGAGGAGCAGCTCTCCTTCCCTTGTCCCTCCATCCATCCATCCCTCCCTCCTCCTCCCCATATCCCGCTCCTTTCTCCCTTATCCCTCTGTCCCTCCCTCCATCCATCCCTCCCTCCTTCCATCCATCCATCCATCCAAACCCTCCTCCTCCCCATATCCCGCTCCTTTCTCCCCTTATCCCTCCCTCCCTCCCTCTATGAGAGATCATCTGATGATCGAGGTAAAACTGTGAGAGCCAATCAGTTAGTCATTTAACTGTTAGTGAGTCATTTAACTGTTAGTGAGTCATTTCACTGTTAGTGAGTCATTTCACTGTTAGTGAGTCATTTCACTGATAGTGAGTCATTTCACTGTTAGTGAGTGATATTGCACCCATGGAAAACACAATAAAACATTTAGTGTCGTGAAATGACTTGCTACAATCAACTTGCTACATTGTATGGTAAGATAAATACTGGTCATTTATGAAGATGTCCTATCTTCCATATTAACCAACAGGACATGTTCACTCACATGGTTTCACTAGTACATAAGCCCATGTAACATGTCTATAAGCATAACATGTACCACAAAGATGGAATGTCACAGATGTTAATGTCCAGCATACCAAATCCTGCTACTTCATGACTACAAAAGATAAGAAAGATGAAATCAGTGGTTGGTTGCCAGTGCTGGAGCTGATCTGAATGTTGACACACTGTTGACCAATCAGAAACACAGAGCTAGAGGTTTCCGGAGCATTCCACTGTGAGGTCCATGACTAAAGAGCTCTAAATTGTAATTATCTATGGTGGGGAGCTAATCTATATGGTGCCTTATGGGTAGTGTAGTCAGAACACGTTTCCTAGCCATGAACAGTTGAGGGAAGAGTTGGTCTTTGATGGGAGAGAGAGAGCTGAGTGTTGTCCTGATGTACTCTCCCTTGATAAAATGAAGCTCTGATTACTAGCACAGTGGCCATCTGCATGTTAAGTGGATGTTAATAAGTGTGTGTGTGTGTGTGTGTGTGTGTGTCTGCATGTGTGTACATTTATTAGTGTACAGTGTGTGTGTGTATGAGTTTGTTTATGCATGTGTGTGTGTGTGTGTGTGTGTGTGAGTGTGTATCTCACCACACTCCTTTATAGGTTCATCTGACCAGTCCTTGCAGTCTTTGACGGCATCACACACCTTGCTGCTGTCAATACACTGTCCATTCTTGCACATGAACTTCCTGGGGCCATCACACTTAGTGACTGGGAAAGAGAGAGGGTAGAAAAATACAATGATCATTACCTTGCAACAAGTGTTTGATTTCTAATGCATGTTACAACACTATACTACTGTCTGCATGGCTGGAGTTACACCCCTATACTACTGTCTGTCTGCATGGCTGGAGTTACACCCCTATACTACTGTCTGTCTGCATGGCTGGAGTTACAACACTATACTACTGTCTGTCTGCATGGCTGGAGTTACAACACTATACAACTGTCTGTCTGCATGGCTGGAGTTACAACACTATACTACTGTCTGTCTGCATGGCTGGAGTTACAACACTATACTACTGTCTGTCTGCATGGCTGGAGTTACACCCCTATACTACTGTCTGTCTGCATGGCTGGAGTTACACCCCTATACTACTGTCTGTCTGCATGGCTGGAGTTACAACACTATACTACTGTCTGTCTGCATGGCTGGAGTTACACCCCTATACTACTGTCGGACTAGTACACACAAGCAGTTTGTTATCGATTCCAGGTTGATCACAGACCACATCTCACAAATATGGCTCCTAAATAAAGTCTAGTCTGCACTAGTTTGACCTTGAGTTTTCTCTGGCATAGATAGACAAGACAAAGACAAGACAAAGACCATAGCTGTCAAATATGAACGTGTTACTACAGACACATAGCAACAAAATCTAGAGTTACTGTTCCACAGATACAGTGGGGCAAAAACGTATTTAGTCAGCCACCAATTGTGCAAGTTCTCCCACTTAAAAAGATGAGAGAGGCCTGTAATTTTCATCATAGGTACACTTCAACTATGACAGACAAAATCAGAGAAAAAAATCCAGAAAATCACATTGTAGGATTTTTAATGAATTTATTTGCAAATTATGGTGGAAAATAAGTATTTGGTCAATATCAAAAGTTTATCTCAATACTTTGTTATATACCCTTTGTTGGCAATGACACAGGTCAAACGTTTTCTGTAAGTCTTCACAAGGTTTTCACACACTGTTGCTGGTATTTTGGCCCATTCCTCCATGCAGATCTCCTCTAGAGCAGTGATGTTTTGGGGCTGTCGCTGGGCAACACGGACTTTCAACTCCCTCCAAAGATTTTCTATGGGGTTGAGATCTGGAGACTGGCTAGGCCACTCCAGGACCTTGAAATGCTTCTTACGAAGCCACTCCTTCGTTGCCCGGGCAGTGTGTTTGAGATCATTGTCATGCTGAAAGACCCAGCCACGTTTCATCTTCAATGCCCTTGCTGATGGAAGGAGGTTTTCACTCAAAATCTCACGATACATGGCTCCATTCATTCTTTCCTTTACACGGATCAGTCGTCCTGGTCCCTTTGCAGAAAAACAGCCCCAAAGCATGATGTTTCCACCCCCATGCTTCACAGTAGGTATGGTGTTCTTTGGATGCAACTCAGCATTCTTTGTCCTCCAAACATGACGAGTTGAGTTTTTACCAAAAAGTTATATTTTGGTTTCATCTGACCATATGACATTCTCCCAATCCTCTTCTGGATCATCCAAATGCTCTCTAGCAAACTTCAGACGGGCCTGAACATGTACTGGCTTAAGCAGGGGGACACGTCTGGCACTGCAGGATTTGAGTCCCTGGCGGCAAAGTGTGTTACTGATGGTAGGCTTTGTTACTTTGGTCCCAGCTCTCTGCAAGTCATTCACTAGGTCCCCCCGTGTGGTTCTGGGATTTTTGCTCACCGTTCTTGTGATCATTTTGACCCCACGGGGTGAGATCTTGCGTGGAGCCCCAGATCGAGGGAGATTATCAGTGGTCTTGTATGTCTTCCATTTCCTAATAATTGCTCCCACAGTTGATTTCTTCAAACCAAGCTGCTTACCTATTGCAGATTCAGTCTTCCCAGCCTGGTGCAGGTCTACAATTTTGTTTCTTGTGTCCTTTGTCAGCTCTTTGGTCTTGGCCATAGTGGAGTTTGGAGTGTGACTGTTTGAGGTTGTGGACAGGTGTCTTTTATACTGATAACAAGTTCAAAAAGGTGCCATTAACGAGTGGAGGACAGAGGAGCCTCTTAAAGAAGAAGTTACAGGTCTGTGAGAGCCAGAAATCTTGCTTGTTTGTAGGTGACCAAATACTTATTTTCCACCATAATTTGCAAATAAATTCATTAAAAATCCTACAATGTGATTTTCTGGATTTCTTTTCTCCTTTTGTCTGTCATAGTTGAAGTGTACCTATGATGAAAATTACAGGCCTCTCTCATCTTTTTAAGTGGGAGAACTTGCACAATTGGTGGCTGACTAAATACTTTTTTGCCCCACTGTATACAGAAACACTTCTGCGTCCAAATTATTCTCAGAAATGCCCACAGAGCTGGAGAGGAGAATGTAGTAAGGATATGAAGAAAGAAAGCTATTTCAGAGTTCTGGGACATTTCTCATCTACACCAGTAGTGTGTCCCAATGTACCCATAAATGCCTTCCCTTTGTGTGAAAACCCAGTGAGTAAAGCAATATGGTGGAAAAAATGATTTTAGATTATTGGAACATATGTCAACTATATGGACCTAATGCAGTATCCAGGAGATAAAGAACAGAAGAGGAGGAGGGTCCACCCACCGTTGATACAGCCGGCTTCATCACTGAAGTCAGGACAGTCGTGCACCCTGTTGCACTGCTTGGTACCATGGATACAGGACCCATCACCACACTGGAACTCATCTGGACGGCAAGTCAGCAGAGCTGTGGAGGAGAGAACACACACACAGAGAGAGAGAGAGATTGTGTGAGGGAGTCGAAATCAAGAGACCGCAAGAAAGAGCCACAAATATGAATTTAATTCAACTGCTCATCATCCAACTTTCTATGCATCTCTTTAGAGATACAACCCCGACCTGGTATCCTGTCAGAAAGACAATGACCCCTGTGAAAAGATGTGTGTGTTTTATCTTGGGTAAGGCAAACACAGAGTGCATTCCAATTCAACAGTAATCACCCTCCACTCCCCCCTTCTCCCCTATTCTCTCTCCTAACTCCCCTATGCTCCAGAGAAATCCTGTGGAAATGAGAAGATGGGAGGTGTTTACCATAGAGATCCTATTCAATTACTAGACAGGCTATATCATAAACCCTCAAAGTTCCAGAATGGGAGAAAATGGCAGCCATATGGGGCGGCAGGTAGCCTAGTAGTTAGAGCGTTGGGCCAGTAACTGAAAGGTTGCTGGATCGAATTCCTGAGCTGACAAGGTAAAAATCTGTCATTCTGTCCCTGTACAAGGCAGTTAACCCCCTGTTCCCTGGTAGGCCGTCATTGTAAATAAGAATTTGTTCTTGACAGACTTGCCTAGTCAAATGAAGGTTAGATTTTTTTTAAATATTGTTTTATATTGGTCAGCAAGAAATCCAAACCAGTCTAATTGGAATGAAGATGTGAATCATAATAGTGATTTTGATTATAATGGTAGGTAGTTGAATCATATTTTAACATCCAAACCCTCTAATAAGTCTGAAACCCCTGCATGAATCTACTCTGACTTCCTCCCTGTCTTTGTGATCAGTGTTTGTCATTACTGAGTGGTCTCCGGGGTTGAGAATAGTGTGTTACTCAGGTTATGAGGACCCTCGCTCCCTCTCAAGGGCTCTCCACTGTTCCAATCATCACATTGTTGCATGGCAACCAACCTCACTGATTGCCGTGGTGATTCCATCGTGGAGCTTCTTATAAACGGGCGCCAACACAGAGGTCTCAGGAGTGGTTTGATAGCATACTGTATCATCCATGCACACATCGACACGCAGGCACACACATACAGACAAAGACGCTAGAACACACATACACCAATGCCTGTACACTCACAAATCTATCCACATACATTAATTGTACATAGATAGTGATTTAAAGCTATTTAGTCATTCTAAGCTTACTATAACCCTACACACACAGAAGACTCCACTTCCTGTCCATATAGACTATATACGTGCACAGTGCATTAAAAAGTATTCAGACCCCTTCACTTTTTCCACATTTTGTTACGTTACAGCCTTTTTCTAAAAATGTATTACATAATTTTTTCCTCATCAATCCACACAAAATACCCATAATGACAAACTGAAAACAGGTTTGCAGAAATACCTTATTTACATAAGTATTCAGACCCTTTGTTATGAGACTCGAAATTGAGCTCAGGTGCATTCTTTTCCCATTGACCATCCTTGATGTTTCTACATTTTCATTGTAGTCCACCTGTGGTAAATTCAATTGATTGTAAATTATTTGTAAAGGCACACACCTACACTACCATTCAAAAGTTTGGGGTCACTTAGAAATGTCCTTGTTTTTTAAAGAAAAGCCAATTTTTTGTCCATTAAAATAACATCAAATATATCAGAAATACAGTGTAGACATTGTTAACGTTGTAAATAACTATTATAGCTGGAAACGGCTGATTTTTTTATGGAATATTTACATAGCTTCACAAGTCCTCAACCGGCAGCTTCATTAAATAGTACCCGCAAAACACCAGTCTCAACGTCAACAGTGAAGAGGCGACTCCAGGATGCTGGCCTTCTAGGCAGAAAAAAGCATATCTCAGACTGGCCAATACAAAGAAAAGATTAAGATGGGCAAAAGAACACAGACAGTGGACAGTGGAACTCTGCCTAGAGTTTGCCAAAAGGCACCTAAAGGACTCAGACCATGACAAACAAGATTCTCTGGTCTGATGAAACCAAGATTGAACTCTTTGGCCTGAATGCCAAGCGTCACGTTTGGAAGAAACCTGGCACCATCCCTACGGTGAAGCATGGTGGTGGTGGCATTATGCTGTGGGGATGTTTTTCAGTGGCAGGGACTGGGAGACTAGTCAAGATCGAGGGAAAGATAAACGGAGGAAAGAACAGACAGATCTTTGATGAAAACCTGCTCCAGAGCACTCAAAACCTCAGACTGGGGGGAAGGTTCACCTTCCAACAGGACAACAACCCTAAGCACACAGCCAAGACAACGCAGGAGTGGCTTCGGGACAAGTCTCTGAATGTCCTTGAGTGGCCCAGCCAGAGTCCGGACTGGAACCCGATCGAAACATCTCTGGAGAGACCTGAAAATAGCTGTGCAGCAACACTCCCCATCCAACCTGACAGAGCTTGAGAGGATCTGCAGAGAAGAATGGGAGGAACTCTCCAAATACAGGTGTGCCAAGCTTGTAGCGTCATACCCAAGAAGACTCGAGGCTGTAATCACTGCCAAAGGTGCTTCAACAAAGTACTGAGTAAATTATCTGAATACTCATGTAAAATGTCATATTTCTGTTTTTTTTTATATACATTTGCAAAAAATTCTAAAAATCTATTTTTGCGTTGTCATTATGGGGTATCGCGCCTAGATTGATGAGAATTAATCCATTTTAGAATAAGGATGTAATGTAACAAAATGTGGAAAAAGTGAAGGGGTCTGAATACTTTCTGAATGCATTGTAGATGTAGGCCCACATCATGTGTGCATACTCAGGTGACCCAAGCCCAGATTCAGTAGATGATTTACCGCAGTCAGCCTCGTCAGATTTGTCCTTGCAGTCGGCTTCTCCGTCACACTTCCAGTTGAGGTGGACACACTCTCCACTTCCACACTGGAACTCCCCCGCCGAGCACCGGGGCTTCTGGGGCTCTGTCCGGCGACTACAGCGCTCCATAGACTCGTCAGACTTGTCCCCGCAGTCAGGGTCCCCATCGCAGCTCCACAGAGCCGGGATACACTCCGAGTCGTTACAGCGGAACTCGTGGGAGCCACAGGTGGAAATGGAACACTTCTCCTCATCACTCCAATCCCCGCAGTCGTCGTCGCCGTCACACACAAAGATGGGAGCCACACATTTCCTGTTATGGCACTGGAACTCCTTGGCAGGGCAGGCATTGGCGTCTGTAGAGGGAAGAGAGAGACACGGAGAGAGAGAGAGAGACACGGAGAGAGAGATCTGTTAGAGGTCTCAACATCGGAGAGTGATGAAGAGAAACCATGAGCTGTCTTGTAGGAGATCACAGATGAAACAGAAGAGTAAAAAACAGGAACAACTAAAAGATTGCGTGACAGAATGAGAATGGGCGCTAAAAAGTGTATGAGATGAGAAACGCAATCACACTCCTGGGCCTGCTCTGAACTACACATCCAGCCATGGCGCCTGGCCCTGCTCTGAACTACACATCCAGCCATGACGCCTGGCCCTGCTCTGAACTACACATCCAGCCATGGTGCCTGGGCCTGCTCTGAACTACACATCCAGCCATGACGCCTGGCCCTGCTCTGAACTACACATCCAGCCATGGCGCCTGGGCCTGCTCTGAACTACACATCCAGCCATGACGCCTGGCCCTGCTCTGAACTACACATCCAGCCATGGCGCCTGGCCCTGCTCTGAACTACACATCCAGCCATGACGCCTGGCCCTGCCCTGAACTACACATCCAGCCATGACGCCTGGCCCTGCCCTGAACTACACATCCAGCCATGACGCCTGGCCCTGCTCTGAACTACACATCCAGCTATGGCGCCTCCAGGGCCCAGAACCACAGCCATGCTAAAAACACTTGGCTTCTGTACTGTACGTGTCTGAGATTGAGAGAGCTGCTCTGAGACAGGCTCTGACAGGCTCCTCTATAACCTCTCCATTTCTCCCTCTAACCTCATTGATTTCCTGGCTGCCCAAATAGCCCCAGTCCTGGCCCTGGTTCTGTGTAGCGGGAGCCAGGCTAAATGACTGTTAGTATGCAGTGATAAGCGGCTGGCCCTGCCTTAATAGGGTCAACTGTGGAGATATTGAGTTGTATGGCCTTTTTATGTAGAGGATTGGTATAATACTGTGCAGACACACTGCAGACAGGGAATTCACAAGCTCATTTAAACTCACAAAGACACGGACAAGCGCACACACACTCACTCATAGACACAGACACACACACACACACACACATGCACTCACTCATAGACACACACACACACACACACACACTCACTCATAGACACACCCATACTGGCATAATGCCAAAATACTCCCACAGACAGTAATAATAGGACATGCAGTACAGAACACAGACAGTAATAATAGGACATGCAGTACAGAACACAGACAGTAATAATAGGACATGTAGTACAGAACACAGACAGTAATAGTAGGACATGCAGTACAGAACACAGACAGCAATAATAGGACATGCAGTACAGAACACAGACAGTAATAATAGGACATGCAGTACAGAAAGCAGACAGTAATAGTAGGACATGCCGTACAGAACACAGACAGTAATATAGGACATGCAGTACAGAACACAGACAGTAATAATAGGACATGCAGTACAGAAAGCAGACAGTAATATTAGGACATGCAGTACAGAACACAGCCAGTAATAATAGGACATGCAGTACAGAACACAGACAGTAATATTAGGACATGCAGTACAGAACACAAACAGTAATAATATGACATGCAGTACAGAATACAGACAGTAATATTAGGACATGCAGTACAGAACACAGACAGTAATAATAGGACATGCAGTACAGAACACAGACAGTAATAATAGGACATGCAGTACAGAACACAGACAGTAATAATAGGACATGCAATACAGAACACAGACAGTAATAATAGGACATGCAGTACAGAAAGCAGACAGTAATAGTAGGACATGCAGTACAGAAAGCAGACAGTAATAATAGGACATGCAGTACAGAACACAGACAGTAATAATAGGACATGCAGTACAGAAAGCAGACAGTAATAGTAGGACATGCAGTACAGAACACAGACAGTAATAATAGGACATGCAGTACAGAACACAGACAGTAATAATAGGACATGCAGTACAGAACATAGACAGCAATATTAGGACATGCAGTACAGAACACAGACAGTAATAATAGGACATGCAGTACAGAACACAGACAGTAATAATAGGACATGCAATACAGAACACAGACAGTAATAATAGGACATGCAGTACAGAACACAGACAGTAATAATAGGACATGCAATACAGAACACAGACAGTAATAATAGGACATGCAATACAGAACACAGACAGTAATAATAGGACATGCAGTACAGAACACAGACAGTAATAATAGGACATGCAATACAGAACACAGACAGTAATAATAGGACATGCAATACAGAACACAGACAGTAATAATAGGACATGCAGTACAGAACACAGACAGTAATAATAGGACATGCAGTACAGAACACAGACAGTAATATTAGGACATGCAGTACAGAACACAGACAGTAATAATAGGACATGCAGTACAGAACACAGACAGTAATAATAGGACATGCAGTACAGAACACAGACAGTAATAATAGGACATGCAGTACAGAACACAGACAGTAATAATAGGACATGCAGTACAGAACATAGACAGCAATATTAGGACATGCAGTACAGAACACAGACAGTAATAATAGGACATGCAGTACAGAACACAGACAGTAATAATAGGACATGCAGTACAGAACACAGACAGTAATATTAGGACATGCAGTACAGAACACAGACAGTAATAATAGGACATGCAGTACAGAACACAGACAGTAATATTAGGACATGCAGTACAGAACACAGACAGTAATAATAGGACATGCAGTACAGAACACAGACAGTAATAATAGGACATGCAGTACAGAACACAGACAGTAATAATAGGACATGCAGTACAGAAAGCAGGTGCTCAAATACTGCTACAACATTTACACGTAAACCTCAACTGACATCCTTCCTCTCATACTTACATCATACTGTAGTACATAAAACACACTCCTGCCAACGGTGTAGTGTTCACAGCAGATGATAAATGCCACTTTAGCCTTTTCACCTACCCAGGCTCTGTGGAGTGTAAGACCCACTGTGAAATACTCCAGTCATTCCCAACAGTGACATTATCACATCTCCACACTGGACTGACTCCCTATGATTTATGTGTTGTGGGGAAAGGGCATACTTGTCTTTCAGTAGCACTTCACTTCCCTGTGTGTGTGTGTGTGTGTGTGTGTGTGTGTGTGTGTGTGTGTGTGTGTGTGTGTGTGTGTGTAGCCCTCCACTTCAATGTCTCCTCACCATACCACACACACTGCGCCACTGGGGCTAATTATAATAATAGCCAATTGGATGTTCTGCTAATTTTGGGGATGCATACTAATCATCTCCACTCCTATCAGAGTAATTGAATTAAAGTCAACAAATAAACAATAGGTAATTACATGATCAGGTGTTTCTCAGGTCAACCCCCAACCCCTCTCTCTGTCTGTATGTTCATTGACTGACAGTTGAGCAAGGAGAGAGTTTAATTCAGGTTAAAATACTTTGTTGAATGTTTGAATTTACAGAGAAATTCATGAAAAAGCAAACACTGTTGATGCTATTTGTGTTCTAAGAAGAATGATATGAACACATCTCTTATAGCGAGTGTCATATTATACGGTATGCTGGCTTTAGAGTAGCATTTGGCTCTCTGATATATTTCTCATAGATAAATCCTCCATCAAGCAACTTAACCCCTAGAGTCCATGTCCGGGCACCTACAAAAATCGAATTAGCGTAATAAAAAAATCCCCAGAAATCCCCATGTGTGTTTAAGCTAGACATACAGTATCTGTTTTTCTACATGGGCTGCATCTTAATCCATGTTGTCCTTCCTCATCTGCGGTGGAAGACGGCTGAGCTACAGCTGTGTTTGTCAGACCATGAGACATCCCGAAAAACGGTTCTCTCACGAAAACGTCTGTAAGTCCAAACGGTTTGGCCTACAAAACTACTACGCAAAGACGAGACTCTCACCAACGTAAGAGTCACGGGGCTCGTCTGAAGTTGGTACCGCCGATCTGGCAACTTCTGTCTGTAGCGTCTGAACAGTTTGGCCTAGACACTAACATAACCTCTCTAAGGAAAGGTGAGACTCTCACCAACATGTTCATGTCGGATGTGTTGCTCTAAGAACATTCCAAATCAAATAGCTCAATGATCCTTAGTCTGACCATCCTGACTCCCATTGGGGAGAGTCAGTGGGACACCAGTCTGATCCTTGGTCTGACCATCCTGACTCCCATTGGGGAGAGTCAGTGGGACACCAGTCTGATCCTTGGTCTGACCATCCTGACTCCCATTGGGGAGAGTCAGTGGGACACCAGTCTGATCCTTGGTCTGACCATCCTGACTCCCATTGGGGAGAGTCAGTGGGACACCAGTCTGATCCTTGGTCTGACCATCCTGACTCCCATTGGGGAGAGTCAGTGGGACACCAGTCTGATCCTTGGTCTGACCATCCTGACTCCCATTGGGGAGAGTCAGTGGGACACCATTCTGATCCTTGGTCTGACCATCCTGACTCTCATTGGGGAGAGTCAGTGGGACACCAGTCTGATCCTTGGTCTGACCATCCTGACTCCCATTGGGGAGAGTCAGTGGGACACCAGTCTGATCCTTGGTCTGACCATCCTGACTCCCATTGGGGAGAGTCAGTGGGACACCAGTCTGATCCTTGGTCTGACCATCCTGACTCCCATTGGGGAGAGTCAGTGGGACACCAGTCTGATCCTTGGTCTGACCATCCTGACTCCCATTGGGGAGAGTCAGTGGGACACCAGTCTGCTAAGATTATAGAGGATTGCGACTGACTGAGGTCAAGTCTATCTGAGAGACCAGATTTCACTGATGGCTATTGATAGAAGGGTGTGAATGGAACCCTTAGTAGGGAACGTGGCTTACGAGCCAATCAAGAACATACTGTAGTGCACAGCCAGCCCAATTCTGATATTTTGCCCAATTATTAGCAAAAGGGCTGATCTGATTGATCAAAAGACCAATTAGTGTAAAAACATCAGAATTAGGCTGCCTGTGTAAACGCAGCCATAGTAAAACAAATGCATACAGACACAAGCACACCCTCACCCTGCATATGGTCCTGGTCTCATTATACATCCTGAGTCTACTCTCCCTACCTCTCTGACGGGATCTAGTTATCTACCTCTGCTCCAGTCCCAGACCCAGTCCCAGACACACTCCCAGTCCCAGACACAGTCCCAGACACACTCCCAGTCCCAGACACAGTCCCAGTCCCAGACACAGTCCCAGACCCAGACACAGTCCCAGACACAGTCCCAGACCTAGTCCCAGACCCAGTCCCAGACCCAGACACACTCCCAGTCCCAGACCTAGTCCCAGACCCAGTCCCAGACCCAGACACAGTCCCAGACCTAGTCCCAGACACACGCCCAGTCCCAGACACAGTCCCAGACCTAGTCCCAGACCCAGTCCCAGACACACTCCCAGACCCAGTCCCAGACTTAGACCCAGACCAAATCCCAGACCCAGTCACAGACCTAGTCCCAGACCCAGTCCCAGACTTAGACCCAGACCAAATCCCAGACCCAGTCACAGACCTAGTCCCAGACCCACTCCCAGTCACACTCCCAGTCCCAGACACACTTCCAGTCCCAGACACAGTCCCAGATACACTCCCAGCCCCAGACCCAGTCCCAGACACAGTCCCAAACCCAGTCCCAGAAACACTCCCAGTCCCAGACCTTGTCCCAGACCCAGTCCCAGACCCAGACACAGTCCCAGACCTAGTCCCAGACACAGTCCCAGACCCAGACACAGTCCCAGCCCCAGACACAGTCCCAGACACAGTCCCAGACCTAGTCCCAGACACAGTCCCAGACCTAGTCCCAGACACAGTCCCAGACCCAGACACAGTCCCAGTCCCAGACACAGTCCCAGACACAGTTCCAGACACAGTTCCAGTCCCAGTCCCAGACACAGTCCCAGACACAGTTCCAGTCCCAGTCCCAGACCAAATCCCAGACCCAGTCCCAGACACACTCCCAGTCCCAGACACACTCCCAGTCCCAGACACACTCCCAGTCCCAGACACAGTCCAAGACACAGTCCCAGACACAGTCCCAGACACAGTCCCAGACCCAGTCCCAGACACAGTCCCAGACCCAGTCACAGACACAGTCCCAGACCCAGTCACACTCCCAGTCCCAGACACACTCCCAGTCCCAGACACACTCCCAGTCCCAGACACACTCCCAGTCCCAGACCTAGTCCCAGACCTAGTCCCAGACCTAGTCCCAGACCCAGTCCCAGACCCAGTCCCAGACCCAGTCCCAGACCCAGTCCCAGACCCACAGAGGCACAGTAAAGAGGACAGATTCAACCCTGTAGAAAACAATAGAGGACAAGAGTACATGGTCCTAGAGAGAGACATGGGGGACCAGAGTAGAGGGCATTAGAGAGACATGGGGAGAGAGACATGGGGGACCAGAGTAGAGGGTATTAGAGAGACATGGGGGAGAGAGACATGGGGGACCAGAGTAGAGGGCATTAGAGAGACATGGGGGAGAGAGACATGGGGGACCAGAGTAGAGGGTATTAGAGAGACATGGGGGAGAGAGACATGGGGGACCAGAGTAGAGGGTATTAGAGAGACATGGGGGAGAGAGACATGGGGGGACCAGAGTAGAGGGTATTAGAGAGAGACATGGGGGACCAGAGTAGAGGGTATTAGAGAGAGACATGGGGGACCAGAGTAGAGGGTATTAGAGAGAGACATGGGGGACCAGAGTAGAGGGTATTAGAGAGAGACATGGGGGACCAGAGTAGAGGGTATTAGAGAGAGACATGGGGGACCTGAGTAGAGGGTATTAGAGAGAGACATGGGGGACCAGAGTAGAGGGTCTTAGAGAGAGACATGGGGGACCAGAGTAGAGGGTATTAGAGAGAGACATGGGGGACCAGAGTAGAGGGTATTAGAGAGAGACATGGGGGACCAGAGTAGAGGTATTAGAGAGAGACATGGGGGACCAGAGTAGAGGGTATTAGAGAGAGACATGGGGGACCAGAGTAGAGGGTATTAGAGAGAGACATGGGGGACCAGAGTAGAGGGTCTTAGAGAGAGAGACATGGGGGACCGAGAGTAGAGGGGTATTAGAGAGAGACAGGGGGGACCAGAGTAGAGGGGTATAGAGAGAGACATGGGGGGACCAGAGTAGAGGGTATTAGAGAGAGACATGGGGGGACCAGAGTAGAGGGTATTAGAGAGAAGACCTGGGGGACCAGAGTAGAGGGTATTAGAGAGAGACATGGGGACCAGAGTAGAGGGTATTAGAGAGGACCTGGGGGACCAATTAGAGGGTATTAGGAGAGAGGACCATGGGGGAACAGAGTAGAGGTATTAGAGAGAGACATGGGGGACCAGAGAGAGGGTATTAGAGAGGAGACATGGGGGACCAGAGTAGAGGGTATTAGAGAGAGACATGGGGGACCAGAGTAGAGGGTATTAGAGAGAGACATGGGGGACCAGAGTAGAGGGTATTAGAGAGAGACATGGGGGACCAGAGTAGAGGGTATTAGAGAGAGACATGGGGGACCAGAGTAGAGGGTATTAGAGAGAGACATGGGGGACCAGAGTAGAGGGTATTAGAGAGAGACATGGGGGACCAGAGTAGAGGGTATTAGAGAGAGACATGGGGGACCAGAGTAGAGGGTATTAGAGAGAGACATGGGGGACCAGAGTAGAGGGTATTAGAGAGAGGACATGGGGACCAGAGTAGAGGGTATTAGAGAGAGACATGGGGGACCAGAGTAGAGGGTATTAGAGAGAGACATGGGGGACCAGAGTAGAGGGTATTAGAGAGAGACATGGGGGACCAGAGTAGAGGGTATTAGAGAGAGACATGGGGGACCAGAGTAGAGGGTATTAGAGAGAGACATGGGGGACCAGAGTAGAGGGTATTAGAGAGAGACATGGGGGACCAGAGTAGAGGGGTATTAGAGAGAGACATGGGGGACCAGAGTAGAGTAGAGGGTATTAGAGAGAGAATGGGGGACCCAGAGTAGAGGGTATTAGAGAGAGACATGGGGGACCAGAGTAGAGGGTATTAGAGAGAGACATGGGGGACCAGAGTAGAGGGTATTAGAGAGAGACATGGGGGACCAGAGTAGAGGGTATTAGAGAGAGACATGGGGGGACCAGAGTAGAGGGTATTAGAGAGAGACATGGGGGACCAGAGTAGAGGGTATTAGAGGAGACATGGGGGGACCAGAGTAGTAGAGGGTTATAGAGAGAGACATGGGGACCAGAGTAGAGGGTATTAGAGAGAGACATGGGGGACCAGAGTAGAGGGTATTAGAGAGAGACATGGGGGACCAGAGTAGAGGGTCTTAGAGAGAGACATGGGGGACCAGAGTAGAGGGTCTTAGAGAGGGACATGGGGGACCAGAGTAGAGGGTATTAGAGAGAGACATGGGGGACCAGAGTAGAGGGTTATAGAGAGAGACCTGGGGGGACCAGAGTAGAGGGTCTTAGAGAGAGACATGGGGGACCAGAGTAGAGGGTCTTAGAGAGAGACATGGGGGACCAGAGTAGAGGGTCTTAGAGAGAGACATGGGGGACCAGAGTAGAGGGTATTAGAGAGAGACATGGGGGACCAGAGTAGAGTGTATTAGAGAGAGACATGGGGGACCAGAGTAGAGGGTATTAGAGAGAGACATGGGGGACCAGAGTAGAGGGTCTTAGAGAGAGTCATGGGGGACCAGAGTAGAGGGTATTAGAGAGAGACATGGGGGACCAGAGAGTAGAGGGTATTAGAGAGAGACATGGGGGACCAGAGTAGACGGGTATTAGAGAGAGGACATGGGGGACCAGAGTAGAGGTTATTAGAGAGAGACATGGGGGACCAGAGTAGAGGGTATTAGAGAGAGACATGGGGGACCAGAGTAGAGGGTCTTAGAGAGAGACATGGGGGACCAGAGTAGAGGGCATTAGAGAGAGACATGGGGGACCAGAGTAGAGGGTATTAGAGAGAGACATGGGGGACCAGAGTAGAGGGTATTAGAGAGAGACATGGAGGGACCAGAGTAGAGGGCATTAGAGAGAGACATTGGGGACCAGAGTAGAGGGTATTAGAGAGAGACATGGGGGGACCAGAGTAGAGGGTATTAGAGAGAGACATGGGGGACCAGAGTAGAGGGTATTAGAGAGAGACATGGGGGACCAGAGTAGAGGGTATTAGAGAGAGACATGGGGGACCAGAGTAGAGGGTATTAGAGAGAGACATGGGGGACCAGAGTAGAGGGTATTAGAGAGAGACATGGGGGACCAGAGTAGAGGGTATTAGAGAGAGACATGGGGGACCAGAGTAGAGGGTATTAGAGAGAGACATGGGGGACCAGAGTAGAGGGTATTAGAGAGAGACATGGGGGACCAGAGTAGAGGGTCTTAGAGAGAGACATGGGGGACCAGAGTAGAGGGTATTAGACAAGTAATAGACAGAGAGGAAGATAAAACTGATCACGTTGACCTTCAAACCCAATGGGTTGCAAGATGGCACCCCGTAGCACTCACTTCTGTCATCATGAAGAGCTTTGAGGCTAGTTAAGGATCATATCACCTCTACCTTACCCGACACCCTAAACCCACTGCAATTTGCATACCGTAAGGGTGCGTGCTCAGCCCCTTCCTGTACTTCCTGTTCACCATTGACTGCATCTCCTCGCACGCCTCCAACTCAATCATCAAGTTTGCAGACGGCACCACAGTAGTAGGCCTGATTAGCAACAATGACGAGACAGCCTACAGGGAGGAGGTGAGGGCCCTGGCAGAGTGATGCTAGGAAAATAACCTCTCACTGAACATCAACAAAACGAAGGAGCTGATCGTAGACTTCAGAAAACAGTAGAGGGAGCACGCCCCTATCCACATCAACAGGACCGCAGTGGAGAAGGTGGAAAGCTTGGTCCACCCACACAGTCAGTGCGGTGAAGAAGGCGCAACAGCGCCTCTTCAACCTCAGGAGGCTGAAGAAATTTGGCTTGGCCCCTAAGCCTCACAAACTTTTACAGATGCACAATTGAGAGCATCCTGCCAGGCAGTATGACCGCCTGGTGATACAGGGCTCCACCTGCAACTACAGGGCTCTTTAGAGGGTGGTGCGGTCTGCTCAACGCATCACCAGGGGCACACTGCCTGCCCTCCAGGACATCTACAGTCGTGGCCAAAAGTTTTGAGAATGACACAAATATGAATTTTCACAAAGTCTGCTGCCTCAGTTTGTATGATGGCAATTTGCATATACTCCAGAATGTTATGAAGAGTGGAGTGATCAAATGAATTGCAATTAATTGCAAAGTCCCTCTTTGCCATGCAAATGAACTGAATCCCCCAAAAAACATTTCCACTGCATTTCAGCCCTGCCACAAAAGGACGAGCTGACATCATGTCAGTGATTCTTTCGTTAACACAGGTGTGAGTGTTGACGAGGACAAGGCTGGAGATCACTCTGTCATGCTGATTGAGTTCTAATAACAGACTGGAAGCTTCAAAAGGAGGGTGGTGCTTGGAATCATTGTTCTTCCTCTGTCAACCATAGTTACCTGCAAGGAAACACGTGCCGTCATCATTGCTTTGCAGAAAAGGGGCTTCACAGGCAAGGATATTGCTGCCAGTAAGATTGCACCTAAATCAACCATTTATCATCAAGAACTTCAAGAAAAGTGGTTCAATTGTTGTGAAGAAGGCTTCAGGGCGCCCAAGAAAGTCCAGCAAGCACCAGGACCGTCTCCTAAAGTTGATTCAGCTGCGGGATCAGAGCTTGCTCAGGAATGGCAGCAGGCAGGTGTGAGTGCATCTGCACGCACAGTGAGGCAAACACTTTTGGAGGATGGCCTGGTGTCAAGAAGGGCAGCAAAGATGCCACTTCTTTCCAGGAAAAACATCAGGGACAGACTGATATTCTGCAAAAGGTACAGGGATTGGACTGCTGAGGACTGGGGTAAAGTCATTTTCTCTGATGAATCCCCTTTCCGATTGTTTGGGGCATCCGGAAAAAAGCTTGTCCGGAGAAGACAAGGTGAGCGCTACCATCAGTCCTGTGTCATGCCAACAGTAAAGCATCATGAGACCATTCATGTGTGGGGTTGATTCTCAGCCAAGGGAGTGGGCTCACTCACAATTTTGCCTAAGAACACAGCCATGAATAAAGAATGGTACCAACACATCCTCCGTGAGCAACTTCTCCCAACCATCCAGGAACAGTTTGGTGACGAACAATGCCTTTTCCAGCATGATGGAGCACCTTGCCATAAGGCAAAAGTGATAACTTAGTGGCTCGGGGAACAAAACATTGATATTTTGGGTCCATGGCCAGGAAACTCCCCAGACCTTAATCCCATTGAGAACTTGTGGTCAATCCTCAAGAGGCGGGTGGACAAACAAAAACCCAGAAATTCTGACAAACTCCAAGCATTGATTATGCAATAATGGGCTGCCATCAGTCAGGATGTGGCCCAGAAGTGAATTGACAGCATGCCAGGGCGGATTGCAGAGGTCTTGAAAAAGAAGGGTCAACATTGCAAATATTGACTCTTTGCATCAACTTCATGTAATTGTCAATAAAAGCCTTTCACACTTATGAAATGCTTGTAATTATACTTCAGTATTCCATAGTAACATCTGACAAAAATATCTAAAGACACTGAAGAAGCAAACTTTGTGAAAATTAATATTTGTGTCATTCTCAAAACTTTTGGCCACGACTGTACAGCACCCGATGTCACAGTAAAGCCAAAATGATCATCAAGGACATTAACCACCTATGCCACTGCTTGTTCACACCGCTACCATCCAGAAGATGAGGTCAATACAGGTGCATCAAAGCTGGAGAGACTGAAAAACAGCTTCTATCTCAAGGCCATCAGACTGTTAAATAGCCATCACTAGCCGGCTTCCACTCGGTTACTCAAATGTGCACCTTAGAGGCTGCTGCCCTATGTACATTGACTTGGAATCACTGGTCACTTTAATAATGGAACACCAGTCACTTTAATAATGTTTACATACTGCTTTACTCATCTCTTATGTATATCCTGTATTCTATTCTACTGTATTTTAGTCAATGCCACTCCAGCATTGCTCATCCTAATATTTATATATTTCTTAATTCCATTCTTTTACTTTTGAATTTGTGTGTATTGCTGTGAATTGTTAGATACTACTGCACTGTTGGAGCTAGGAACACAAGCATTTCACTACACCCGCAATAACATCTGCTAAATATGTGTATGTGACCAATTCAATTCGATTTGATTTGAAAAGAGCATGGCTAACATCACACACACCCACATAAGTGCAAATGCACACACAGGCTCGCGAGCACAGACACACACACAGACCCACGCACGCAAACACACACAGAAAATAGAAAATAGTAAAAATAAAGAAAAACCCTTGAATGAGTAGGTGTGTCCAAACTTTTGACTGGTACTGTATATTTATAATGTATTTATATTCCGGTCTCTAACATTGCTCGTTCTGATATTTCTTTCTTTCTTTCTTTTAGATTTTTTCTGGATTATGTGCGTAGAGTTTTTTTATTGCTAGGTATTACTGTACTTTTGGGAGTTAAAAACACAAGCATTTCGCTGCACCTGTGATATCATCTGCAAATTTGTGTACGTGACCAATAAACTTTGATTTGAGATTTGATTTTGATTTGGCACGGAAACGCTTTCCATCAGCACAGCACCAGTACACCGTTCAATTATCATTGATTTGTTGTAGAGCCTCGCATCATCACGTGTAGCCTCAGAAAGGTGAGCCAGACACTGAATCACAAAGAATACAAGGAATGGGAATTAGAATGTTCCCACAGAGAATTCCAGGCTCAACCCAACATCTTCAGCCAGACACAGCCACATGGTCTACAGCCTTCTAGTCAGGCTCTAATGGTCCATAGGGCAAACCGACAACATGGTCTACAGGCTTCTAGTCAGGCTCTAATGGTCCATAGGGCAAACCAACAACATGGTCTACAGCCTTCTAGTCAGGCTCTAATGGTCCATAGGGCAAACCAACAACATGGTCTACAGCCTTCTAATCAGGCTCTAATGGTCTATAGGGCAAACCGACAACATGGTCTACAGCCTTCTAGTCAGGCTCTAATGGTCCATAGGGCAAACCAACAACATGGTCTACAGGCTTCTAGTCAGGCTCTAATGGTCCATAGGGCAAACCAACAGCATGGTCTACAGCCTTCTAGTCAGGCTCTAATGGTCCATAGGGCAAACCGACAACATGGTCTACAGCCTTCTAATCAGGCTCTAATGGTCCATAGGGCAAACCGACAACATGGTCTACAGCCTTCTAGTCAGGCTCTAATGGTCCATAGGGCAAACCGACAACATGGTCTACAGCCTTCTAGTCAGGCTCTAATGGTCCATAGGGCAAACCGACAGCATGGTCTACAGCCTTCTAATCAGGCTCTAATGGTCCATAGGGCAAACCAACAGCATGGTCTACAGTCTTCTAGTCAGGCTCTAATGGTCCATAGGGCAAACCAACAACATGGTCTACAGCCTTCTAGTCAGGCTCTAATGGTCCATAGGGCAAACCAACAACATGGTCTACAGGCTTCTAGTCAGGCTCTAATGGTCCATAGGGCAAACCGACAGCATGGTCTACAGCCTTCTAATCAGGCTCTAATGGTCCATAGGGCAAACCAACAGCATGGTCTACAGTCTTCTAGTCAGGCTCTAATGGTCCATAGGGCAAACCGACAACATGGTCTACAGTCTTCTAGTCAGGCTCTAATGGTCCATAGGGCAAACCGACAACATGGTCTACAGGCTTCTAGTCAGGCTCTAATGGTCCATAGGGCAAACCAACAACATGGTCTACAGCCTTCTAATCAGGCTCTAATGGTCTATAGGGCAAACCGACAACATGGTCTACAGCCTTCTAGTCAGGCTCTAATGGTCCATAGGGCAAACCAACAACATGGTCTACAGGCTTCTAGTCAGGCTCTAATGGTCCATAGGGCAAACCAACAGCATGGTCTACAGCCTTCTAGTCAGGCTCTAATGGTCCATAGGGCAAACCGACAACATGGTCTACAGCCTTCTAATCAGGCTCTAATGGTCCATAGGGCAAACCGACAACATGGTCTACAGCCTTCTAGTCAGGCTCTAATGGTCCATAGGGCAAACCGACAACATGGTCTACAGCCTTCTAGTCAGGCTCTAATGGTCCATAGGGCAAACCGACAGCATGGTCTACAGCCTTCTAATCAGGCTCTAATGGTCCATAGGGCAAACCAACAGCATGGTCTACAGTCTTCTAGTCAGGCTCTAATGGTCCATAGGGCAAACCAACAACATGGTCTACAGCCTTCTAGTCAGGCTCTAATGGTCCATAGGGCAAACCAACAACATGGTCTACAGGCTTCTAGTCAGGCTCTAATGGTCCATAGGGCAAACCGACAGCATGGTCTACAGCCTTCTAATCAGGCTCTAATGGTCCATAGGGCAAACCAACAGCATGGTCTACAGTCTTCTAGTCAGGCTCTAATGGTCCATAGGGCAAACCGACAACATGGTCTACAGTCTTCTAGTCAGGCTCTAATGGTCCATAGGGCAAACCGACAACATGGTCTACAGTCTTCTAATCAGGCTCTAATGGTCCATAGGGCAAACCAACAACATGGTCTACAGGCTTCTAGTCAGGCTCTAATGGTCCATAGGGCAAACCAACAGCATGGTCTACAGCCTTCTAGTCAGGCTCTAATGGTCCATAGGGCAAACCAACAGCATGGTCTACAGCCTTCTAGTCAGGCTCTAATGGTCCATAGGGCAAATCAACAACATGGTCTACAGTCTTCTAGTCAGGCTCTAATGGTCCATAGGGCAAACCGACAACATGGTCTACAGGCTTCTAATCAGGCTCTAATGGTCCATAGGGCAAACCGACAACATGGTCTATAGCCTTCTAGTCAGGCTCTAATGGTCCATAGGGCAAACCAACAACATGGTCTACAGGCTTCTAGTCAGGCTCTAATGGTCCATAGGGCAAACCGACAGCATGGTCTACAGCCTTCTAGTCAGGCTCTAATGGTCCATAGGGCAAACCGACAACATGGTCTACAGCCTTCTAGTCAGGCTCTAATGGTCCATAGGGCAAACCGACAACATGGTCTACAGCCTTCTAGTCAGGCTCTAATGGTCTATAGGGCTATCTATGTATACATATGAGTTATCAATACAACTAATCAATGATAACTGAACGGTGTACTGGTGCTGTGCTGATATCCAGGGCCGTCAACACCAGCCTCTGGATAGCAGCAACGATGAGCTGTAGTACTCGACTCCCCATCCCACATCTCCTGGTCTGTGAATCGTATTGAGCCATTGCTTTGCAACAGCAAGCTAATGTAGCGTTCACCGCCGCTATGGGGCACCATTATACTTAAATCATTAAAGCAGTGTGGACCAGAGAGATGTGTCCCCTGAGGGAACCCCCTGACTTCCCCCCAAATGACACCCTATTCCCTATATGGGCTCCCGAGTGGTGCAGCAGTCTAAGGTACTACAGCGGTCTAAGGTACTGCAGCGGTCTAAGGTACTGCGGTGGTCTAATGTACTGCAGCGGACTAAGGTACTGCAGCGGTCTAAGGTACTGCGGCGGTCTAAGGTACTGCGGCGGTCTAAGGTACTGCAGCGGTCTAAGGTACTGCAGCGGTCTAAGGTACTGCAGCGGTCTAAGGTACTGCAGCGGTCTAAGGCACTGCAGCGGTCTAAGGTACTGCAGCGGTCTAATGTACTGCAGTGGTCTAAGGCACTGCAGCGGTCTAAGGTACTACAGCGGTCTAAGGTACTGCAGCGGTCTAAGGTACTGCAGTGGTCTAAGGTACTGCAGCGGTCTAAGGCACTGCAGTGGTCTAAGGCACTGCAGCGGTCTAATGTACTGCAGCGGTCTAAGGTACTGCAGTGGTCTAAGGTACTGCAGCGGTCTAAGGCACTGCAGTGGTCTAAGGCACTGCAGCGGTCTAAGGCACTGCAGCGGTCTAAGGCACTGCATCTCAGTGGTCAGGCGTCACTACAAACCCTGGTTCAATTCCAGGCTGTATCACAACCGGCCCGTGATTGGCAGTCCTATAGGGCAGGGTTTTGCAGGGTTAGGCCGTCATTGTAAATAATAATTTGTTCTTCACTGACTTGCCTAGTTAAATAAAGGTTAAATAAAAAAATCAACTAAATTAAAAATATAGTGTACTACTTTGCTCACAAGTAGTGCATGATGTATGGAAATAGGGAGCCTCCCGAGTCTAAGGCACTGCATCGCAGTGGGTCACTACAGACAACTGGCTGTGATCGGGAGTCCCATAGGGCGACCCACAATTGGCCCAGCGTCGTGCGGGTTAGGGGAGGGTTTGGCCGGGGGGGGGGGGGGGGGGGGGGGGGGGCTCATCGCACTCTAGTGACTCCTTGTGCCGCCTGCATGTTGACCTCGGTCGTCAGTAAAAACTACACATTAGGGCGGCTGGCTTCCACGTTAAACGGGCAGGTGTTAAGAAGCCAGAGGGGCCTGTTTATGTGAGAGAACGAGTATGTGGAGGGGGATGTGTGTGTGTGCGCGTGTGTGCGTGTATGTGTGTGTGTTTGTATGTATAGATGGGCTGCCAGTCAGCCCTTCTCTCGGGTCCCAGGCTGTTTATCAGTACTTTGACCACATTAGGGCTTTGAGGTTGAGGCTCACAGGCTATCAGACAGACAGGTAGAGGCAGACCGACTTGCTATCAGACAGACAGGTAGAGGCAGACGGACAGGCTCTCCAACAGACAGGTAGAAGCAGACCGACAGGCTCTCAGACAGACAGGTAGAGGCAGACCGACAGGCTACCAGACAGACAGGTAGAGGCAGACCGACTTGCTATCAGACAGACAGGTAGAGGCAGACGGACAGGCTCTCTGACAGACAGGTAGAGGCAGACCGACAGGCTCTCAGGCAGAGGCAGATAGACAGGCTCTCAGACAGACAAGTAGAGGCAGATAGACAGGCTCTCCTACAAACAGGTAGAGGCAGACCGACAGGCTCTCAGACAGACAGGGAGAGGCAGATAGACAGGCTCTCCGACAGACAGGTAGAGGCAGACCGACAGGCAGGTAGAGGCAGATAGACAGGTAGAGGTAGATAGACAGGACACAGGAGTACTCAGTAGTGCTAAGTGATTGTATTACATTTAGGTCTGTTTTTGATTCCTATGAGATCAATGTGGACATTGCATAGTTTCTCTAGAGATAAATCAGATCAAGCCCAAACTGTGCGATGTAGTAGAGTGTTGTAGTTTCCAACAGGTCAATATTCTGAGTGGTGTAGCGCAGAACACGTGGTAATTAACTACAATGACCATAATCCATTGCGCGCCTACTTGTCTGGTCTGTGTGGGGCAGACACAGAGAGGGATAGAGAGCAGTTGCTTCACGAGGTACACTACATGGCCAAAAGTATGTGGACACCCCTTCAAATTAGTGGATTTGGCTATTTCAGTCACACCCACTGCTGACAGGTGTATAAAATCATGCACACTGCCATGCAATCGCCATAGAAAATATTGGCAGAAGAATGGCCTTACTGAAGAGCTCAGTGACTTTCAACGTGAGACCGTCATAGGATGCCACCTTTCCAACAAGTCAGTTCGTCAAATTTCCGCCCTGCTAGAGCTGCCTCATTCAATTTTAAGTGATATTATTGTGAAGTGGAAACGTCTAGGAGGAACAATGGCTCAGCTGCGAAGTGGTAGGCAACACAAGCTCACAGAACGGGACCGCTGAGTGCTGAAGCGTGTAGCGCGTAAAAATCGTCTGTCTTCGGTTGCAACACTCACTACTGATTTCCAAACTGCCTCTGGAAGTAACCTCAG
Source organism: Salmo trutta (assembly GCF_901001165.1). Classification (NCBI taxonomy): domain Eukaryota; kingdom Metazoa; phylum Chordata; class Actinopteri; order Salmoniformes; family Salmonidae; genus Salmo; species Salmo trutta. The sequence continues at coordinate 50,634 of NW_021822928.1, read as the reverse complement.
CACAAGAACTGTTCGTCGGGAGCTCCATGAAATGGGTTTCCATGGCTGAGCAGCCGCACACAAGCCTAAGATCACCATGCACAATGCCAAGCGTCGGCTGGAGTGGTGTAAAGCTCGCAGCCATTGGACTCTGGAGCAGTGGAAACGCGTTTTCTGGAGTGATGAATAACACTTCACCATCTGGCAGTCCGACAGACGAATCTGGGCTTGGCGGATGCCAGGAGAACACTACCTGCCCCAACTGTAAAGTTTGGTGGAGGAGGACTAATATCTGGAGCTGTTTTTCATGGTTCGGGCTAGGCCCCTTAGTTACAGTGAAGGGAAATCTTAACACTAAAGCATACAATGACATTCTAGATGATTCTGTGCTTCCAACTTTGTGGCAACAGTTTGGACAAGGACCTTTCCTGTTTCAGCATGACAATGCCCCCACACACAAAGCGAGGTCCATACAGAAATGGTTTGTCGAAACCGGTGTGGAAGAATTTGACTGGCCTGCACAGAGCCCTGACATCAACCCCAGACCTCACTAATGCTCTTGTGGCTGAATGGAAGCAAGTCCCCGCAGCAATGTTCCAACATCCAGTGGAAAGCCTTCCCAGAAGAGTGGAGGCTGTTATAGTAGCAAAGTAGGGACCAAATCCATATTAATGCCCACGATTTTGGAATGAGATGTTTGACAAGCAAGTATCCACATACTTTTGGCCATGTAGTGTATCTCTACCTGAAAATACATGATCTAAATGATTGATAGTTGGTATTCAGCAGTCATAAAAGTATGCCTTATTTACTCTGAAGAACTACTAAAATAGTGATTTTGTCAGACAGCATAGACAACTGCTCTATAGAGATGAGATGTCTTGGAATGAAATAAAGTCATCAAATGTAATATACACAACAACTGAAATATTTCATTAAAGTAATGTGAATAAATGATGGTTATTAAGTGATAAGCAGTAATGGGCAGTCACTACTTTTATTAATAGTTTTATTCTGTGTTACAGCATTCAACCCACAGAATACTCAGTGCATTTAATGTTTAGAAAAATGTGCAAAATTGAAATCGAAAAACAGTGATTATTTTTTCAAAAAAACGAAACCGAACTGACATCAAAAGGCACTAATCGCTCAGCACTAGTACTCTCAGCACTAGTACTCTCAGCACTAGTACTCTCAGCACTAGTACTCTCAGCACTAGTACTCTCAGCACTAGTACTCTCAGCACTAGTACTCTCAGCACTAGTACTCTCAGCACTAGTACTCAGACTGTCTGGGAGTGGCAGGGGAATATGTATAAAACAGTCAGTGGGTAGAGACTCATATTATGGACAGTGAGGGGAGCGGGTAGTGATATGACACCCTACGCTGCGCGGTAATTGGGAGAAGATTCACCTCTGATGGGCTATGCTCTGACCTGGGTGTCTTTTAAGATCAATTCCAAATGGGTGGTGTTTTTTTTCAAAGGCATTTTAAATTGGTGGTAGTCTTTCAAATGGGTAGTTTTGAAATGATTTCCCCTGCAATGAATGGTATGAAACTGCAGTAAAAGCCCAGAGAGGCAGCAGGTACGTCTGGTGGTTTAAAGAGCAGCCTTAGGAGTCTGTCTGTCTGTCTGTCTGTCTGTCTGTCTGTCTGTCTGTCTGTCTGTCTGTCTGTCTGTCTGGGAGGGAGGGAGGGAGGGAGGGAGGGAGCCTGGAGGAGCCACGCTAAACGGCAGCTCAGATGAAAAGGAAATAGCAGAATATCACCCGGAGACAAAGATACACCTTTAGATAACAGAAGTGTCATCCACCAGGGATACCTCTACCTTTTAAAGATAAACCTTTAGATAACAGAAGTGTCATCCACCAGGGATACCTCTACCTTTTAAAGATAAACCTTTAGATAACAGAAGTGTCATCCACCAGGGATACCTCTACCTTTTAAAGATAAACCTTTAGATAACAGAAGTGTCATCCACCAGGGATACCTCTACCTTTTAAAGATAAACCTTTAGATAACAGAAGTGTCATCCACCAGGCATACCTCTACCTTTTAAATATAAACCTTTAGATAACAGAAGTGTCATCCACCAGGGATACCTTTACCTTTTAAAGATAAACCTTTAGATAACAGAAGTGTCATCCACCAGGGATACCTCTACCTTTTAAAGATAAACCTTTAGAGAACAGAAGTGTCATCCACCAGGGATACCTCTACCTTTTACAGATAAACCTTTAGATAACAGAAGTGTCATCCACCAGGGATACCTCTACCTTTTAAAGATACACCT